>NW_012116599.1:4885062-4934383 GCF_000951035.1 Colobus angolensis palliatus | reverse complement strand
ATTTTTTTTTTTATTGTTATACTTTAAGTTCTAGGGTACATGTGCATAACGTGCTGCTTCTTGTAAATTTGTTTAAGTTTTTTGTAGATTCTGGATATTAGCCCTTTATCAGATGGATAGATTGCAAAACTTTTCTCCCATTCTGTAGGCTGCCTATTCACTCTGATAACAGTTTCTTTTGCTGTGCAGAAGTTCTTTAGTTTTATTAGATCCCATTTATCAATTTTGGCTTCTGTTGCCATTTATTAGGTAGTATTTTTTTTCCTTATTTTTTCCAATTGGAATGAGAGTCTTGAGGTACTACCTGGCCAGTTGGCAGAGAAATTCTTAATGGCAAGGCTAGAATTCAGTAATTCAAATATATAGTCCAAACTATTACCTTTACAGGTTACACAGAATCATTATCACAATTAGAAAGAAACTTCTCTTTTTGTCTTTTTTGTCCTCTGCATGTCCTCAGTGACTTGTTCCTCCTCTGTCTCCTTAGACAGACTCTTGTCCAATAGTTTATTAGAATGGCTGGATTATTTAAATCAGTGATTTTGTGTATTGCTGTTAGGTTAATTTTCTAAAGTGCTCCTTTGATCATACCTCTTCTTCTCAATGATTTCTTCATTTATCATTGAATCACACTCTTAATCTGAATGCCAATTCTGTCTAGAATATATTGCCCACTTCAGTTGAAACACTGGTTTGAATGATTGTATTTCTTTCCCCACTTGTTTGTGTCCTGTTTCTTGTCTATCCTTCCTTTCTCACTGTCCTGTCTTGGCTTCCTGTGTTAGTTTCCTAGGGCTGTCATTAAAAGAGCTACATGCTGGGTGGCTTAAAATAACAGAAATGTATTCTTTTGAAGTTCTGGAGGCTAGAAGTCCGATTCTTGGCATTCCTGGGCTTATCAACACATCATTCCAATCTCTGCCTACGTCTACACATGGCTGTTTTTCCTCTTCCTGTCTGTCTCCTTTTCTTTTATTATAAGGAAGCCAGTCATATCAGAGTAGGCCCACCTAATCCAGCATGATTTCATCTTAACTTGACTACATCTACAAAGACTTTATTTCCAAATAAGGTTACATTTATAGGAACTGAGAAACTGGGCCTTCAACATCTTAATGCAGGACACAATTCAATCCAAACATTTCCCTAAAAGTGATTATGTTATTCATCTCTCAGTGCTCAATATATGCGCAAACTCTATCAAGAGGGTTTGTGTTTCTCCAGTTCATCCTTTTTTGAACTTTCATAGGCTTGAATGACTCCCTGGAGCACTCACTATGTCTGCTTTTTATCATCCCTCTATCCCAGGACGTCTGGAGTAGTGGCCAGCATGCAGTAGGAACTCAATAAGTATTTGTTGAATGAATGATTGCATTCAACAAGTGAATGAATGTATACCACATACTTCGGTTATTTTTGTAAATGTGGTGGCATAGTGTTATTTTCTGTCTTTAACTTCTCCTCTAAGGAAATGTGAAAGACATTATTTTAACCCTATTTTGTATCCCAGAGCCAGAGTCTAGCATGGAATTCTCACTTGGATAGTAATCTGATCAATGCTTTGCTAATTCATTGGTCTAGAAAAATGTGATTGAAAGGCGGTGAGACTCTGATAGTCTATTCTGAGATATTTTTTAAAAATGGAAGTCTATTTCAGGTAGGAAAAAGGGCAAGGCCAAGTAGATTGGGTGATTAATGTTTTGTTTATACTGTTACAGCAGGTAGCTAATCAGACATCAACAAGGCAGAAGAGGCACCAACTGCAGCACCGTCTCCCCCACCCGCAATCAGGAATGTCAGATGACCATCAATTGATGGTCAGGCAATTTTTAACTGTCTCTCTAAAATAATAATTGGTTGTAGCTGGTGCCAGGGAAAAACCAGTCTCCCAATAGATAGAAAAAACCTGAAACTGGTGATCAGTGGCTTCTGGATAAGATCTCAGGGCTCACACATTTGCACTAAGAGGCAAAATGGTGGAGTTTAATTGGTATCCGACCTCCAAAGACATTCGGCTGGTAAGGGAAGAATGCCTCAAGTGAGTATGCCTACAACTCCAGTAAACACACTGCGCATGTTCTCCTCCTAAGCACTGACAGGCTGCTGCGCAGGCGGACAGCCCCCAACCAAAGAAATAATAAGGGGAGAAGGAACATAAGATCCGGAAATATGCCAACGTTTAAAACCCCAAGTCAAAAGGTCAAACCGCACGTTTGTCTTTCAAGTCACTCACTTGGCCCTCTTCCAAGTGTACTTTCCTTCCTTTTGTTCCTGCTCTAAAGTATTTTAATAAACTTTTACTCTTGCTCTAAAATTTGCCTCGGTCTCTCCTTCTGCTTTATGCCCCACTCAGTTGAATTATTTCTGCTGAGGAGGCAAGAATTGAGGTTGCCGCAGACCACAATACCAAATACAAATTCTCTCAATATTATAAAAGATTCCAGATATCTGGCTGATCATAATTGTTTAGATACCATCTTGACTCACCTTTCATACCTCAAATTTTGACTTTTTGGATGCAAATGGCTCTTGACTTTTTGGAAACAAGTGGTTCTCTCCTTTTGCATGTTTTATTAGAAATATATACTGCTAAACAGCATTTTCAACCGGAAAATCGTAAGAACAACTCCTGCAGTCTCCACTCTTAACTTTGTATAACCCCTAATCAGTTGCACAATGGGGAGCAGAGCAAAGCTCACACCTGGGGTCTTAAATATGACAAAGAATGCTTGAAAGAAAAGAATTAAAATATTTTTCCACTTTTCTATTAATGTTTTCACTTAAGTAGTCTCTTTATCCCCCAAGTAAGCCCCAAATGCTCATTTTCTAAACCCTGAAGAAAAAAATCTGGAAAATGTAATAGGCATTCATGACACCCACAGAAAATGAACAAAAGCAAAGAATTCAAACAAAGTCCCTTACATTCCATATATGAATGAGGAAATAGAAAACAGTATTTGTCAAGAGGGCATAAATCTTCAAGTGTTTGAGGAAAAGCGTTTTGGGGAAATGGTATATTCAGAAAATGTTGTGTATGTGTTATTTGCTTAGTTCGGTGTGTTATGATAGCACAAAAAGAGAGCCGGCTTCTCCAGGAGTTGCAAAGTGCTCAAGCCATTCAAGTGGCTGCTTCAGGCTGCCAGGCCTACATTTGCAATGTAAATTAGCAAGCAACATGGTGTCTTCAATTGTAGGTGAGCCTTAATAGGCCTGCTGATTGCTTCTTTTTTTTTTTTTTTTTTTTCCGAGGCGGAGTCTTGCTCTGTCGCTCAGGCTGGAGTGCAGTGGCCGGATCTCAGCTCACTGCAAGCTCCGCCTCCCGGGTTTACGCCATTCTCCTGCCTCAGCCTCCCGACTAGCTGGGACTACAGGCGCCCGCCACCTCGCCCGGCTAGTTTTTTGTATTTTTTAGTAGAGTCGGGGTTTCACCGTGTTAGCCAGGATGGTCTCGATCTCCTGACCTCGTGATCCGCCCGTCTCGGCCTCCCAAAGTGCTGGGATTACAGGCTTGAGCCACCGCGCCCGGCCCTGATTGCTTCTTAAGAGTGTGGATTTTGTGCGGAAGAAATTGCTGAATGTTAGGGAACAGAGCATCTCACCAAAAAGCCCACAAAGGGCAGAAGTGATCGATGTAGAAGAAAAGCGTAAGTACACTTTAGTAAGTGACTGTTGTTGAAGAAAGAGTTCAGTGTTCTGTCCACTGAAATAAGTCATGGGACACCTGACATGTCTTTCAACAATGCACCCAATGATACAGAGAGTGGTTTTAGAATGTATATAGATCTAGGAAACACCCAACAATATAAATTTATTTGTGAGTCTATCCCAGGAGGTGTAACTTTAGCAAAAATGTAAGGTCGCAGAGGTTGACAGAATATACAAATGGACATATCTGCAGGAAAGTCGGGTTCATGCACAAATATAGATCTGCTTTTAGATAGCAGTCCCAGAATTCAGGTCAAGGGGGCTCCTTTCGTCCCAGTGGCAAAGAAAATCATGCCCAAAGGGTAAGTCGATGCGTCCTTCACTTCTCATCTATTTGCTTTTGGTTTTGTGGAGAACCTAAGGAAATTTGCTATTTTCCTTAGATCAGCTCTTTTAGATACTTAAAATGGTATCTTGTATTGCCTTCTAGTATTAGATTCCTAAGTTTGTACCATACAAAAGGGTGAGATGAAAATACTCATAACTTTTGCCAGTAATTGAATAAAAGTCTCTAACTAGCTCACCCTCTGCTGAGTTTGTTACACAAATATTATCCCAATATGAAATAGTTTCAGAGAGCAAGCGGCAAAGAGGAAAACAAACACGCATTACAGATAAAAATGAAACTGCCTGACTCCTGCTACCTGCTCAGTTAATGATCAGCTCTTCCCTTTACAAAATGAGGGCACATCTGTGCCTATTGCTCATGTTCTTACTCTCCCCACCAAACCCAGCATGGGATGGAAAAATATAGTTTAATCTAGAACAGAAAACTAACATGGATTGCTTTCCCATAGCCTGTACACTTATAAGCATCAGAAATTTCATGTTAACAATTGTTTAGTTTCTCCTTAATGCAAAAGTTCTGGTAACCATGGATCCACAGGACGCTGTCACTGCAATGGCTGGGAGGTGAGCAGGCTGATGCGCTGCCCAGTTACCTGAAGTCACCATCCCTCCCTACTGGCCTAGCACTGGAATTCCTCCATCGCTCATGCTCCCTTCCTGGCCCACAGGTATTTTCCCTGTGATCCAGAGATGTCTACCTACTTCTCTGCACCTTCTCCCACAGGCCTTCTCACTCTGTTTTTCCCCAAGATTTCATGAAATTAGGTTATGAAGATAATTCATGAAATGGGGTTGCAGGATGACACATTGGATGTTTATCACAAGGTGCCCTTGTGTCCAGTATTTGCACCAAGGATAAGGAAGAGGCAACTGAGCAGAGGGAGAGGTCCAGTTGCCATGCAGTCTTGATGGCAGCTTGACTGACACCACAGAGAATTCTGGAGCTAACGTGGCTGTCAGAATCATCCTGCATTTAACTTTTAGACCCCTCCCTCAATCGGTCTCTGTTTGTGGGTCTCCCCGCTGCTGACCACACACCCAGCAGCTGGGAAGACAGCCTTTCCTTAAAGAGCTTTTGGCAGAGCATCTCTGAGTGCACCACATCTTGCAAGCCAGTTTGCTGGGTCCTCCTTTCACAAACCCTCTCATCTGAGATAGCATTTAAAAAGTCACTGACAGGCCTGTTCTTTGTTGCATTCTAGCTGTAATCTCTACAACTCCTCTAAGGATCCCACACTTCTGTATCTCCAGAGGGTCACCAGGATAGACTCCGCAGCTGCCCCTCCACACAAGCAGAGTTTTCCAGGATTCCCAAAGTGTACGCTGCTTACAATCCACAGCCAGATAAACTCTGTACTTATCCTGCTATTGCCTGCCAGTCTTCATCACCCCAGTGCTTACTAAGTCTCCTAAAAAACACCTGCATAGGGATTTTCTGGGAGCATATCAAGGGAAGGATGAGATGTAGAAGAAAAAAGCTCCAAATGATTTGACCAAAGTCATTTTGTCCACACAGCACAATTTATCCAAATGACACAATAAAATCTTGATTGACAATAAAATAAGCCCAGCACTTATTTTTGTGTTTGTTTTTCATTTGCTGGTGACTTTAAAAGACATTGTGGGCAGGTTCCCCTGCCCTGAAATATTCACTATTACAAACAGTTGAATAATACGTTTTTCAAAGTAGGATCACTCTGAAAAACAGATCAAATTATTCACAAATAAAATGTTCATCAAAGATACATGAGTGTTACAAATACGAGAAAACACATGATTGATTGACTGATCACCTATTCAATTTGACAGAATTATTTCTGCAAATTTGTTTGCCACTAAATACTCGGCTACAGAATCATTCCAAATGCCACAGATAAAACTGGGCTTGTCTTTATCCCACACTCCAGCAGTGAGAACAGGGCCGCTCAAGGTTTTCATCCTGTTGCGACAGCTAACTTTAAATCCAAGACTGATGCAGTACAGGCATAAGCCTGCCTTAGCAATGCCTGTTTGGAATCCATAGTGTTAAAATGTATTATATGTATATATTATACCACTAGAGGGAAGAGGCAGCTGATGGACTTCATTGGGGGACCCCTCTCTAGTTTACCCGTCTCCACCTACTCATTTCTTATCTAACCTGGTTCATAATTTAAGTTACATGTCTGGTCCGTGTAAGTTATTTGGGTTTGAATCTTCTCCTACAGATCATTAATACATAGACATCAGATGATCACAACCATTTAAAAATATTGACGTGGCTAAGATTATCTGGACTAAACAATCAAAATCAATATTTTGAAATGCTTTTGGGGTAAACAGATGCCACTGGAAGCGAAACAGGTCAGTTTTTTAATGGACCAACTGAAGCCACTAGAGGGGGCTCTAAATGATATTTCAATCTGACTTGATATTTCAATCTGACTAGAACTCGGTATTTCTAAAAATACTTCTATTGTCTGACATTCTGATTGTGCTCTGATTCAGGTCATTCACATTTGCAAAGTCAGGGATTTCGATGTGGTTTATGGGGAATCACATTTCCTGGGAGCTGGCCTGGCAATGTATGATCTAATAAGATCAAGAAGACGAATAGGAGATGTGTTTCTCCTCTGACCTATGCATAACATCATCCGGGTTATAAAGTCATTCACTGGAATGGAAGAATTGGAAACTGGAGCCTTCCAGTCTGGGTGGGTGCATTTGGTCAGGATAATGGGTAAAACTCCTCAAGGCACTAAAGAAAGGTGAAGTCAGGCCTTGATGGAATGATGATGGGAGGAAGAAAGAGACAGGAAGTGAACACACAGAAAGAAAGTGCAAAATGTAAAGAAAGAAAAGAAACGTATTCTACCTTAATTTCAATCATAAATCCAAATTTTCATCATTCTTATGACTTAAACTTTCAGACCTTTTTTCCCAAGTTTAGTAACAATCACTTCCATGTACATTGATTTAGAAATATTTATAGAAATATATTTAGAATAGCAAATCCAATGATCTAAGCTCAAATATTAATTAAATAAACCTATGCAACTATGCAGTGTATATGTACACAATACACATTTATATGTGCAAGTTTGTTTAATGAGATATTATTTCTTTATATGACATACACATACAGACAGACTGCAGGGGGAAATCACTTTCTAATTAGGATCAAATCTTTTTTAAATTTACATTTCTAATTAATTAGTGTTGATGTTGAGACACCCACATTGAATTATACTACAATCTGTGACAGAAGATACACGTTTTCACTCAAATAAATAATAAAACAAAAGTACATAAATTATTGTCTTTCCTAAATTAACAGTGACACTAAACTTGAAAAGAAATTAAAAGTCTATAATAATTATTATCACCAATGATTCAGAACCTAGCAGATTTTTCACTAACAGATCTGTTTAACAGAAAGCCTGAGGACTGGCTGCTTTTGTCAATGAACATTATTTTATCTCTAATCCATGGAGAATAATGAAATTTTAGGGATATACTTTGTAGATAGAAGGATTTTTGGATTGCCCTCCTGCCGTGAGATGGTCTCCAAAATAAAATATGGTACAAGCTATGAAGCAAAAAGTAGGACAGAGACATCTGAAGACCAATGACGAAAGGTAAAAGTTGCAAGGATTTCTACCTCCATAAACACAGAAAGAGACCAGTTTATCTTTCAAACTCACTCAGTCTTCCACTACAAGAAGTATATTCCAGGAACAGACTTTTCTCTATTGGTCCATTCTTATTTGGCAACATTAGGCAGTTTCTTGTTTTCTGTAAAGTGTTCAAATGCCACTTTACAAGGACAGATTGCACAATGAAAAAAGATGTATGGAGGATTGTGCACATCCTGGGTGCAATTTCAGGCTGGGTGGAAATTTCAGTGCTACACACTTGTGTGAAAAAGCCTTGATATGTTTCCAAGTCCCTGAAAGTTTTTGGCACAGGCTTTTCTGGGCCAGAATCTGAGATAACCCAGTTAGACACCTCCACACACAGAACAAATGGTAAGGTGCATCTGGCATTTATTTAGAGGGAGCCATCATTTAGCTTTAAGCAGAACTATTTGCATGGGGAGGAACAATTCTGGTAGAGTTTATGAATAACTCCCACCATGGCAGTGTACAAATGATCACTGATATTCTCTTGGAAAACAAATCTTTTTTTTTTTTTTTTTGAGATGGAGTCTCACTCTGTTGCCCAGGCTGGAGTGCAGTGGTGTGTGTGATCTCGGCTCACTGCAAGCTCTGCCTCCCGGGTTCACTCGATTCTCCTGCCTCAGCCTCCCACGTAGCTGGGACTACAGGTGCCTGCCACGACACCCAGCTAATTTGGAAAACAAATCTTATCCATGTAATGGATAACCTAACCTCTCTTTCAGTTATCGGAGTAAATTTTGGTCCCTTATTGCTGGGTATAATGAATCCATCCAACAGGAGTAACATATTTATCCTCTGTTTTCTAAATATCAATTTTAAATTCCAAAGCGATGGAGCATAGGCAAACACTTTCTCTCTCTGGCAATCTTAATCCAGAAAGAAAATAAGAATGAGCTAAAGTAAGCATATCCAGATAATTCTTCCAAATGGACCAATCAGAGAGTAACCTCTCCTCTCTTACCTTCAGAGAGACTAGAAATGTGACACTGATCTGATTGATCTTCCTCCATGTGAAGAGAAATATCAAGATTAGAGAAGAATTACTGTTACCCCTCCCAGTATGAAACAATAAACATATCACCAAATGTGACTTTATTTTGTAACTCAGTAAGTTTTCTAATGAAATCTGACAAATAGAAAAATAAGACAAATGGATAAATTACAAGTTCAGTGTTTTATCAAAGTAATCAGTAACAATAATCTACCACGAGCAATACTAATAGCAACTGTCACCTAAAATACATATGTCAAACTGATTAATAAGAAATCACTACCTTATTAACTATATAATATCTGTAAGAGAGATTGGTAGCCTCTTGAAATCTTTCAAGAGCTAATATTATGAGTGATAGATAACGTATATATAAAAAAGTCATCATTTGATTGGTTAACTGATGGATTAGAATTCACTCCACACCTAAAGAGGAGTGAATAAGAGACAATGTCATCTTGAATCGTTTGACCTACCTCAATTGCTAATACTTTCTAATTATAATAAGCTACCGCGGACTGAGTTTCCAAAGCATCAAAACATCGATAGAGGCCGGGCGCGTTGGCTCACGCCTGTAACCCAGCACTTTGGGAGGCCAAGGCAGGCGGATCACAGGTCAGGAGATCGAGACTATCCTGGCTAACACGGTGAAACCCATCTCTACTAAAAACACAAAAAATTAGCCGGATGTGGTGGTGGGCACCTATAGTCCCAGCTACTTGTGAGGCTGAGGCAGGAGAATGGTGAGAACCCAGGAGTTAGAGTTTGCAGTGAGCCGAGATTGCGCCACTGCACTCCAGCCTGGGTGACAGAGCGAGACTCTGTCTCAAAAAAAAAAAAAAAAAGACAGGTGTATATCAATAACATTAGCACAATAAGGATGCAAATTAAAAACAGATATTAAAAAGTGAACATAATTTGAAATCATTACCGTCAACATGTTAAACTGTTTAGCTATCTTACATAGATTTTTAATCCATATAACACAATATGATACAATAAAGCAGAAAGTAACTATAAATATTTCTCACTCTTTGTTTGCCCTACATATACTGAAAAATTGGTGAATATGCATCTTTTTGTTTCTAGAAAAATAAAGAGAAACTAGAAAGAGACTAAACATGAGGATGTGAAACTGAAAGCAGAGTAGACCAACGAAAAGTTTAAGCAAAATATGATTCATGTTTAAGAAAGAGACCACTGTTCACACTCTGTGTCTGTCCATGGAAAAAGAGGAAATGGATTTAAATTTCACCATCAAAAAAGAATTACTTTAAAACTATCACAGCTTCTTGACTAAAGTGGTAAGAAGGAACTAGATGTTTATATTTCCACTAAAAACATATCATGTGAATTTAAATTTTGAGCTGCTAAAGGTGGGACACATTTAGTGGAAGCACTTAACTGAGCACTCTTACCAAATCTTTCACGCAGACAGGTAAACAATGGAAATGAAGCAGAGATCAGGCTTCTGCTCTTGTGGAACCTGGATTTAACAGAATGTTCTTCTTCGGTATGAATCGGAACTCAGAGTTCTGTTTCGCCAGCACAAAGCAGCATTCTTTTTGTTTGGCAATCAGATAAATCTAAGCCTTTATTATGTTCTATTAAAATAAAAACATTAAGGGACCTTTTTTTCTAAATGTAAGGATTAAAGCTATACTAACATTGATTCAATCAAAAAATTGTAATTCAATTTTATCTATAGATTCTGACTTGCATTTTGAAATATTAAAATGAAAGAGAATGCCTTAAAGTATATAGATTTTCTGTCACCCAGGCTGGCACAATCATGGCTCACTTCAGTCTCAACCTCCCCACTCAAGTGATCCTCCCACCTCAGCCCCCTGAGTAGCTGCGACTACATGTGCATGCCACCTGCAGTATGCAGAGTACAATAACAACATGTAGAATACAAGAGATTCATTTTAAAAAATCATTAAAGAAACTGTAAAATGCCTGGGTAATTTTACATTTTCTTCAATGACTCCTTAAATGAATCCCTTTTGTACTATGCATATTGTCTTTTTTTCTTAAGTATCAGTGGAAATAAGTTAAGCTGTCACAATCAGGTAACTAAAGAATAAGGAGATAGAAATAGAGCCCCACAAATTAGTTGCCAGAAAAACATCTTAGAAATGATTCTACATTATTTCTGCATGACCAAATGCTTTTTCTCTAAAAAAAAATCATATATGAGCACTGTTGTCCCTGTAGACTCATTTGGGTATTAAGACAGTGGTTTTCCTCTTATGATGTTCAATACAGAAAAGCAAATGTTTCATTAAGCATCTTTTTCCTACCTGCCTGCCACATGACCTTTGGTCTTGATTAACATAGTAATGAATTACATTTATCTCTCTGTGTTCACAAATACACTCTTGGGGCCAATAAAATGGCATATGGCATAATTGAGTCATCTGTTCAGTCATAATTATTATTAGGTAAACACTTTCAGCCTAGTGGAAGTTGACAAGAGTCCACTGTGTTCCCTGGAATCAGAGGTTAAGATATTACTCTGTTCCTTGTTTTAGGTTTAATCGTATTCAGGTTTTCCTATTTTCCTGACAGTATGTACAGTAGCAGTGTCTGCTGTCTGGTGTCAGACTTTTTGTTCTTTTATTTGGCTCGTGAAAATAACCACAATAAGATATAAAGTGGGATTAGTCCAAAGTGTTTTTTTAATCAATAAAGGAATGTGTCAACTGAAGGGCTGGTGAAATCTGTTTTACTCATAAATACTAGCATACCTTCTAGAAATAAACCTGAGAGCCTCATTAAAAGAATGTTAATGATTGCATTAAATATATGTAATAAAATTCTATTCTGCACTAGTGTCAGAACTGAGTAGAGACCAACACCAGGCATATAACAGTGATATTATAGGAAAAGTACAGGAAGTACATTGCATTCACTCTGCACAGTGTAGGACCAGTGCCTGGTACATGATACGGGCTCAGTAAATACACAATGAATCAATAATGGAAGGTGACAGAACAGGAGCACTGTCATCTTGGACAAATACCACCATTTTAAGTTCCAGCTCCCTTTCCCTCATGCATTTCAAGGAAATCACTTTTCTTCTAACAACAAGCAGCCAGAAAGAGCAGACAGTAAAACACAGATAAGACAGCTTGGGCACAGAAGAAGCAGGGAAAGTCTTTTGGGTAATCTCTAAACTTCACACTTATACAATGGGCCCAGTAAAACAGTGAGCCCTAATAAGCACATTCCTTTCTCTTTAGGTGCACTCAGATAGGGAAGCTAGCTGGAGGTATGCCTGCAGATGCAGGAAGATATATGGGAACAGACACAAAAACTCTACCTCCCAGATAAGCAAGACAAAGAGACACAAACTAAAAGTTGGCCTATGTGGTCTAGGAATGGGATGAAAGCTCATAAAAACTCTTCTCTATACAGATAGCACACCTGGTTGTAACTGAACCATCCGGCCCTAGAAGGGTAGGGCATCCCCTCCTCACCAGCCTCTGAACCCTTAAATACCCTTAGTCTGTAAGAGAGAAGCTCCTGACCTAATTAGGCCAGAAGCCCCTCTCAGGTTTATTCTCCAAAATAAACCTGTCTTTGATTGTTAAGTTGCTTTTTGTGTTTCTTTCTTCCTTCTTCAACTCTTACAGAAGGGAGTGAAGAAAGCAGGGCCAAGGCAGAGACAGAGATTCAAGCCAAATTCATGTTCTCAGTCTCAGAGGAGAAGATGCCAGGACACAAGTCAGCAGGGCAAGTATCAGATCTTGAACTGTGAATCCAAGACAATATGAGGAACTAACAGTGTCAAATGTTTCATCAGGAGATGTAGTCTCATGCAGAAAGTCTGGGCAAGGGTGACTCAAATTCACTGGGCCATGTCTGGTTGTCTCAGAGCTTTTTAAAAAGAGAGGCTAAGCCCATTGCTAATTAAGCAGTGGACTCATATGCAAATGACAAATGTCTTTCATCTGAGAACTCCAGCAATAAAGTAATTAAAGTGGTTGATTTTTGTATGCTTAGATACTAGGAGACCAACCTGCCTGGGGAATGAATATGCTGATTCTCTTATGGACCAGTGCCTCTAGAAATCCCAGAACTATTTACATGATACCTGATTAAGAGAATGGACGCATCACAGACTCTTTAAAATGTATTTTCTAATTGTACGTCTATGCATCTTAATCAACACTGACATTTTAAGAGCTTGTCAATAATCATAAAGAAGTTGAGTGAACACTAAACCTTCAACCAAAGCACTAAGTTTCTCAAACGTTTCCATCCAGTAGTCGTAAAGTATGGTCCTGGAGAAGGGAAGATGTATGTGAGAGAACCCTACAATTTACCAATATTTTCTTATTCACCTTAAAACTTGTGTCAACGTTCCATATTCTTCATAACACATCAATTTGAAAGTATAAAAATAACAAAAGGCTACAGGAGTGTATGCCATGCTTATTCTCACTTTATACACAGTAGTCTCATTTGTGTCTAAAATCATGGACATTCTTATTTCCATTTTACACTGAGTCATTGGCCATTGTCTATCCTGCCCATTGACAATAAAATTATTTGATTAATTATGAGGAAAACTTCATTGGACTGTACATTGAAGGGGTACCACTAATTATTTATCAGGCTGTTTGGCATTAAATAGTATATTGTACATAGTGGATAATGTCTAGTTGAGAATAGGGATATGGATACAGGTCAGAGGTGCACATTTCGAATGTGCACTGCCTGGCCAATTGTTAAAATAATTATTCAACCAAAGACAAGTGTATCTGTTTCCTATTGCCACTGTAACCAATGATCAGAACTTAGTGGCTTAAAACTACACAAAACATTTCTCTTTGTAAAGCTCTGGAGTTCAGGAGTCTGAAATGGGTCTAACTGGCTAAAATTAAGGTGTCAGCAGCTCTTTCCAAGGCTCTGGGGGATAATCTGGTTTTTTGGTTTTGTTTTGTTTTTTGCCCTTTTCCAACTTCTAGAGGCTGTCTGCATTCTTTCACTCAAGCTCTTTACTTCATCTTCAATTGCCAGTGAAATTTGCTCAGGTACTGTCACTGGGACACTTTTGCCTCCCTCTTTCCCATTTAAGGATGCTTTTGACTACATTGTGATCACCCAAAAATAAATCTAATTATTTTATGGTCTGCTGGTTAGCAAACCCAATTCCATCTGAAATCTTAATCCCCCTTTGCTATTTAACATAACACGGTGGTACCCAAACTTTTCGGCACCAGAGACTGGTTTCATGGAAGACAATTGTTCCACAGATGGGGAGGGGGATGGTCTCGGGATGAAAGTGTTCCACCTTAGATCATCATCAGGCATTAGATTTTCATAAGGAATGTGTAACTAGATTCTTCGCACGTGTAGTTCACAATAGGGTTTGTGTTCCTATGAGAACCTAATGCTGCCAGTGATCCGACAGGAGGCGGAGCTCAAGTGGTAATACTCTCTTGCCCGTTACTCACCTTCTGCTGTGCAGCCTGATCCCTGCCCCTGATGTAAGATATTAACAGCTTCTGGCAATTGAATGTGGACATCTTTGGGTAGCCCTTATTCTGCCTAGTAGACTAAAATTGAAGTTAATATCACCATCATAACTGAATTCCTAGGACACTAGAATAAGTCTATAACTTTATTAAAAATTACATTGAGATTTATTGATAGTAATCTGTCAGTCAATTTTTTAAAGTTTTTTGTTTTTGTTCTGTTTTGTGTTTTGAGACAGGGTCTTACTCTGCCACCCAGGCTGGAGTGCAGTCGTACAATCATGGCTCATTGCAACCTCAACCTCCTGGGCTCAAGTGATCCTTCCACCTCAGCCTCCCAAGTATTATAGCTGGGATTTCAGGCACATGCCACAATGCCCGGCTAGTATTTTAATTTTTTTGTGTAGATATGGTCTTTCTATGTTGTCTAGGCTGGTCTCAAACTCCTGGGTTCAAGTGATTCTCCCACCTTGACCGCCCAAAGTGTTGGAATTACAAACATAGGCATGAGCCACCACTCCTGGCTCCAAAAGTTTTACATTATAACACAAAAATATTAATTTGCTCTATAAAAAAATCAATAGATGGCCAGGTGCGGTGACTCACGCCTATAATCCCAGCACTTTGGGAGGCCAAGGCAGGAAGTTCATTTTAAGGTCAGGAGTTCAAGACCAGCCTGGCCAACGTGGTAAAATTCTGTCTCTACTAAAAATACAAAAAAAAAAAAAAAAAAGAATTAGCCGGGCGTGGTGGAGGGCACCTATAATCCCAACTACTTGGGAGGCTGAGGCAGTGGAATTGCTCAAACTTGGGAGGCAGAGGTTGCAGTGAGCCGAGATCATACCACTGCACTCCAGCCTGGGCGACAGAGTAAGACTCCATCTAAATAAAAATAAAATTAAAAATCTTGATAGACTGAGAGTTTTCTGAAAAGTATCCCATGAGATCTTAGAAGAATTACTACAGGAAATTTTAAAACAGTAATTAAAAGTTATTTTGTGGTATGTAATGATCAAAAAAAATCTCTAAAGCTTAGAACTATGATATCTCATTTTGTTTTTTTGCTATATATTTGTATTAATTTTCACAATTAATTGTCACAAGCAGGAGTCAATATTTTTCAGGATTGGCATCACTGGGGAGCTTGCAAGAAATAACAGAATCTTAGAGCCAATCCCCTTGAATTAGATCTTAAGTTTTTACAATATCCCCAGTCAATTTGTGAGCAGAGTCTGAGAAGCATTGATGTAGCAAATAGTCTCTTACTTAATATAAACATTTATATTAGCTGTCACTATGTTTCCCTGTTTATTTAAGTGTTTGAATGGCCTTTGCTAATGTTTTGGTATATAAAATTAACAACTTTCATAATCATAGTTCTATTCGTATAAATACACATTTATACTTTAAATCATTGGTAAGATTTTAAAGATTTTAAATCATTTAAAGATTTTAAAGATATAAAGACAGAAGACATACTGAGTTACATCTAGAATTCACCTATATTTGAAAGTGGCTATTCAGACACAACCATAGAGCGCAGTGATGTGCCCTGTTTTATCACTCAGCTGGGCATGCTGACTGGATGTGAAGGTATCCTAAAACATTTCATAGTGGTTGATTATGCACAAATGTAGCAATTCTGGGAATTCCATTGAAACAGGCATTTGGTTACCGTGCCTTCCAAAGGCTAAGGATAAAGCCAAAGCTAACAAGTAGATTTTAGCCAAATGCTCCCTGTGGCTGAAATAGAACCCTGTATGCTGAGCTCTATTTTGTGTGTGTGTGTGTGTGTGTGTGTGTGGTGAGGTGTACGCATGCATGTCTGTATTAGTTGATTGTATTGTCTTTTAATATTGACTTGGAAAGAAAACAAATCAAAATAAACAATAACAAAAGACTAATCAACATAACACTCTAGGCAATCTTGGGTTGCTTAGTTTAGAACGAATCAAATTCAGTGGGAAACCGCAATTGTCTTTATAGATTTAAGGAAAGGAAAGAGGAGTGAGAAATGTCTATTGAGGCCCTAAGTGGTAAGACTGAAACCTATGTGAAGAATTTACAGAGGAAGGATTTTTATCCTCATAAGATATAACTTACAACCATCCAAGAAAGCTGTCCAAAGATAAAATGAGCTCCTTGGAGACTTGATGAATTGTCTTCTGCCTTATATGTTTAGCTTTAGGCAGAGTGCTGGCAGAAGGGATTCAAATTTCATTTGGATGATTAATAATAATAGCTCATATTTGTTGAGCACTCTTAAGAGTGCACTTCCTACAGTGCTAATGCAACTTATAATATTAACTCATTTGCCCACAACAGCTTCTTAAGGTAGATGCTACCCTTCTTCATTTTAAAAAGAGATTTGAAGAAGTTAAAGGACTTAATCTAAGCAATGAGTGACAGAAATAGCATTTGAATCCAAGTCCCTCAGATTATAGAGCTATAACACATTGCAAATGAAGCAGGATAGATTTGAGCCCTCCTCTTCCCCTCAGCTGGAACAATTCTTCCTGGTAATTGATGTGAAGTGATTATCTTTTAAGAATGATGTTTTACATTTTGACTTTTTCAAGTCATTGAAAATTTCTCAATGACAATTTATGTGTGTGTGTGTGTGTGTGTGTATATATGTGTATGTATATGTGTATATATATGTAGAGAGAGAGAGAGAAATTGGGAGGTTGTCACTACCTTCTGTATAGTTATTGACAGGATCAAACAAGTTAATATAAAGCAATTCAAGAGTGAATGGTTTAGAAGAAATTCAGGAAATGTTTGTTGAATGAATGTCCAAATGAATGAAATTTCCATTCTTATTAGCCTACCATGTAACACAGTTTTGAAGCTAAGAAAAACTATTTGACTCACTATTTTTAGCTTATATTTCTGAAATGCCACAGAAACTTGTACCTGAGTAAAGTAAGTAAAGGAGGTGGTGTAAGGTTTTGTGATCAATATGAAATAGAATTAGCCAGCAGTTCCTAACAGCTCTAAAGTGGTCTACCTGTTATTCTAAATTACAATCATAGTTATGGTTTCTGTAAAGAATACATCATCTGCCAGGTCTGGTAAATGCATTCATCCTGATAGATCTATCAATCTATCTATCTATCTATCCATCTATCTATCTATCAATCATCTATCTATCTATCTATCTATCTGTAAGTAGTGATGACATTGTGCCAGATCTAAATTATCAGAGTATAATTAAAAAAAACTTTGTTATTTTAGCTGCAATGAAATTATTTTTTGTATAAAAAGGTATATTTGCATTCCTACAGATGTAATTATTAAAACAAAGAAAATATTAGTATTGACAGATCAAGTACATTTAAAATTCTTAGAAAAAAGCCTTTTTGCCATTCACAGTGGACATGAACAGATGGTGAAGAAAGTTTCAAACTGATCCCGGTAGTTTCTGGTCTTCCTGGTGCCTGGCAGCAGTAGACAGGTCTTCTGCCTCCAAGTTTTCCTCATTTTGTTTACCTGTTCCTTCCCTTGCCAAAGACGAAATCCTTCTACAATCTGGTTCCCACCTTTCTAATTTAATTCATTTTTGAAAATTATTCTCTTTATGGCCTGTAGTAGTAATTTGTGGGTTTTACTATTTAGCATTAAGTCCCCTTTTAGCACCTCTGTTTTGCTTTTTGGAAAGTTCCCCTCCCCCACTTTAAGTGATATTTCTTCTATTCCAAAAGTATTCTCATGAACAGCATTCAGCCTTGGTCGGACAGGGGAATTTTCTGGCCATAGTGGTTGGCGTAAGAATGACAAGGCAGGGCCTTCAGGGCTCTGAAGGAAGACATGCTTTTCTACTGGTCCTCAGCCTTGGAGGTGTTAGATGGTGCACAAATCCTGAGATGGAGAGAGGTGGCAGATACGTAAAGAAACTGAGCCCTAGTAGTTACAAGATTAACATTTGTGGACCATTTACCACGTGGCAGGACTTTTCTAAGGACTATAAGTATGTAAATGCACAAATTCATTCATCATAAAAATCAGATACCCATTTACAACTGAGGAAACTGAGGCACATAATTTTTAAGAAGGGCCAAAAGATATACAATTATCAAGTAGCAGAGCTGGGGTTTGAACCTGAAAAGTGTGGCTCCAGGAAGTGTGTTTTGTTCACCACTATCTTCTTCTGCCTCTCCAAGTGTCATCATGTGAGCCCAAAGCCAGTTCTATTGCTGTGATTTTCACTTCACAGAGCTCAAAAATTCCACTAGGACACCTTGAATTGAGTTTGCCGTTGCTACTAAAGACCAGATCAGTCTCTTCAGAAACATACACATCTCATGTGCTTCTCTCTTCATAATTACTGATGTTAGAAAAAGTCCATTAAATCTATTCTTTCCAGCTGGATATTTTCTACTGAAATCACATTTTCCGCCTGAAGCCACCCTCCCACACTCCAGTCTATGAGGCTGCTCCCTATTCTGTGCTTACTAAACCTACACAAATGTAGGTTATGCAGCATTCTTGACAATGTCAAATTCTTCATTTCTAATGTTGATGGCATCTGTTTTCCAAATAAACCATGTGTCCTTACAGTAAGGATCAAGACCACATATTATCTTTCTCTGATTCCTCGGGAGACATACTACCTAATGGTATTTATTATACCTAATGAATACTTATCAGGTGTCAGATTATCAGAAACCGGAATGGTGCATAGGAGATATCTCATGTATGGCTTATCGGCCAGGTGCTGTGGCTCATGCCTGTAATCCCAGCATTTTGGGAGACCGAGGTGGGTAGATCACTTAAAGTCAGGATTTTGAGACCAGCCTGACCAAAATGGTGAAACCCCATCTCTAATTACAGTACCAAAAAAAAAAAATTAGCCAGGCATGGTGGCAGGCATCTGTCATCTCAGCTACTCAGGAGACTGAGGCAGGAGAATCACGTGAACCTGGGAGGCACAGGTTGCAGTGAGCCAAGATTGTGCCTCTGCACTCCCGCCTGGGCAACAAAGTTAGACTCTGTACCGCCCCCCCAAAAAAAAGAGAGAGAGAGATTGAGAAAGAGAGATCCAGTTTTCTTGGGTACAAGGTAGAAAAGGGTATTGGGTATTTTAAAATGAAAATGTATTTTGGAAAGAATTAATCTAGATTTTACTTTTGTGTTACACATATTTAATGATCTCATAATGGCACTCTTCACTGCAGTGTTTTGTGTTTTTTTTCATTATACTTTAAGTTCTGGGTTACATGTGCTGAATGTGCAGTTTTGTTACATAGGTATACACGTGCCATGATGGTTTGCTGCACCCATCAACCTGTCACCTACATTAGGTATTTCTCCTAATGTTATCCCTCCCCTAGCCCTCCCACTCCCTGACAGGCCCCCATGTGTGATGTTCCCCTCCCTGTGTCCACGTGTTCTCACTGTTCAACTACCAGTTATGAGTAAGAACATGCATGTGCTGCAGTTTTTGCAATATCAAGAATCAGCTATCATATTCTTAAATAGTAAAGTTTTCATTCTTGGAGATAGTACTTCATACCTATCACATTATAAGAGTTCATATTTGCAAAGCTTGTTGAAGTTTACTTTGTGTGGAATATGTGTTGTTTCACTAGAGCTTCACAACGAACTTGTGAGGTCAGTACTATTACTTTATAATATGGTCAAGGAAAATTACATTTAAGAATAAATGACTCCTAGTGAATGAACATCTAATATTATGCTGCAAAGCTTTGACACCTACACTTGAGCTCATTCCACTTTAAAATTTTATTATTTTATGACTAGGAGAATATCTACCACTTAGATGTTCAATAAATGTATACTTGTTTGACTGTTATCTTTATGAATTATTATAAATATATTCTGTATGATATATTGAATACTACAAGATTCAATGAAGTGCTATACCACACAGACATTTTTTATTGTCTGCAGGAGTTCATCATGCAGTTTGTACAGAAATGCACCATCACAAACACATCTCATCCTTTTCACTCACCAGACCCAAAGGCAATGAATATAAAGATCACCGTTTGCAAACTGGTTTAAAAATTAATAACCTAAACTTAGAACTGCTCATTGAATCTCTCTGGCTAATTTTGATTCTGGAGCATGACAAAGACAATGGCTTATCGCCATTCAGCGCTTCTAATAGTAATGATAATTTGAAAGCTTGATAGTTGCAGCTGAAAATGTGAGCACTCTGGGAGAAGAGGAGGGCCAGCCCTTCTGGGAATATTTAAATCTGGATGCAGTTAGGCACAGCCACAAGAGATAGAAATACATATATTAAGTTAGTTATAGAAATCAATCATGTAGAATCATTATTTTAGTATAAGAGATTTCTTTTAGGACATATTTATTCACATACTTCTTTTTAAGTTAATAAGAATGGGCACATTAATTCAGGTGTTTCATTAAAAGAGAGGTACCTCTTTAGATAATCTGGCATCCTTCGCCACTTCCACTCCCTTAATATTTCAGTTTAAATATATCTCCTCTCTTTCTCTGATTAATTCCCCTGGTCGTTTTCAAGTGTGAAGCTACACAATCACAGCCATGTCACACTCTCCTGATCTGTAATAGTTATTGATGACTATCACTGAATTACAGCTCCTACCCACAAAAGCAGGAGGTGGTGTGTTAATCGGCTGAAAAGATTCCAACTCCTCCACTTGGCCCTCTGTCTCTATTTTTCTTTTTCCACCAAAGTGCTTTCTTTGCTCTGCTTTCAGAGAGCTGGATCTATCACTTACCAGCCACAGCCTCACACTTGTATTTTGCCAGCAGAGTTGAGAAGGCCAATCTCAGGTGGCAACAAACCAGGACAGCTTCCCAGGTTCATTAGCTTTTTCATCGCAAGTTCAATCTTCCTAAATTCCACTTCAAATGGAATCCCCACCTGAGTTCTTTTTAAACTAAAAATCAGACCCAAGAACATCAAGAAAATTCACAGAAATTATATTTGTTTGAACAGCTGCTTGGAATTGCTCTCCCTGTAGTCGGAATCGTCTTTTATAATCTTTTGGTCAGGGAGCTATAAGTTCAAATTGCCAATATTGAATTAAGCATAAATGATGCAGTAGAATGTAGAAGACATTGATTTTGCCATTCCCTGACCATTTCTAAGTTCCTTCTAGTTTTAGTGCTTTGAGTATCACAGATTTTTTTTATTTAATCTTTCAACCTCTTCTATTTAATCATTTTGTTTGATTTTTTTCATGCATTCTATATTAAGAATTGACAGTAGATTTGAGGTTCTCACCTTCAAGTTTAGAATGTACTCAACATCATTCTTATTTATATTTTCTGATTTATATTTCCTTTTTGGTGCTAGTATCCCTACATAAGTTTAGGATCTGTAATTCAAATTATTTACTTGTAGAAGCTCCATATTGTCTCAATGTAGAATTCTCTCCATCGATGTAATAAGCTTGGAGTTTATTTGATATTAGCATCAACTATGTTAAGATGTCTTGAGATTAACAAATCTAATATTATAAATGATGTTAGATATTAGTGAAAATTACAGTAGAAACAAACAAACAAAAACAAAAAAAAAAACCCAAAAAAACCTCTATGTATTTAACAAAACCTGAGGAAGACAGCAGTATTGATTATAAGAATGAAAGAGCAATGGGGTCTAATCTAGAGGTAGAAGGGACCAGCTCCACTAGGAAGTATCCTGTTGACTTTTCTTGTCTCCACCTGGGCTACATGGGCAAGGCTGGACCACAGTCTTATTAGACTTCTAGCAGAAGACCCTGCAACTTCTGCTAGAGCCAAGGAAGATAAGCAGTCTGGTGAGGAACCATCGTGAGGCAATTTCTTATCAATCTTGCTTCCCCCACTCATCTTAGGCTATTGATGCAGGATTCCCAGTAAGTCTATAAAACCGCTTGATTGTAGTTTAGTTTGGCTTCTTGGGGGAAGATACACTGTCTGCTTTGTCTTCAGATGGCCTCTCTGGTTGAATTTCTTATGGGACTAGAAAACGGGGAGTTGATACCATGCTGATCTTGCCTTTGCTATCTGTGTAAGTAATAAACTGTCTGAATCTATTTGGGCTTATTGTCTTTTTACCAGCCAAATCTAACAGGCGCAGTAGTCATCCCTGTGGCCCTGTTAATCACCCTTCTGCTGTTTACAGACTGTTTTATTACTTAGGAAAATTTCAGTTGCTTTGAAGTTACGCTGTTTTCGACAAATCAATATTACATAATTGGATTTTACAATGAATCGCTAACCACTAAAGATTGTCACCACTTGTAGGTGCCACAGTACTGGGTCTTACAATTCTAGCCTGTATTCAGTTAATACTTCCTTCCTCTGTGCTTCCATATAACTTTGAATTTTTATATTTCTTTCTATATAACTTTCACGCAACTTCATAGCATTCTCTCATGTTTAGCAGAATTGGCAATGCAATTGGTTTTTGGGTTTTTGTTTTGTTTTGTTTTTTGCATCTTTTTCCTACCCAGTGAAGTTACTCACCCTGGAGAGCATTTTTTGTTTCAGTACTCCAGATTCAGCAGAGTATCATTAATTCAATGAATGAATGAATGGACAATAGTAATAGCTAATATTGATTTACTGCTTCCTAATTCCATATATATATATATATATGTATTGAGAGGGAGTCTTAGCCTGTTGCCCAGGCTGGAGTGCAGTGGCACAGTCTGGGCTCACTGCAACCTCCGCCTCCCGGGTTCAAGTGGTTCTCCCACGTTAGCCTCCAGAGTAGCTGGGATTACAGGCGTGAACCCCCACGCCTCACCAAAGTTCCATACACTTTCTAAGTCATGTAATTACTTAATAATCACAATAACTCTATAAGTTTTACACTAGTTTTACAATTGAGGAAATTTAGACACAGAAAGGTGACATAGCCCAAGATAAGACTGGATATTATTACTAACAAGTAAATAAACTAATTTTTCAAAAACTGCAAGGGAAAAATGATTATTTTTGACCTTTTATTTTTATATCTATACACTTCTATAATTAAAATATTGTGAATGCAAATTCTTCTTTGCAGTATTTTATAGGATACTCATGCTCTAATTCATTCTTAATTTAGCCCAGCACCAAATTGGGCTGCTCAGGTTTGATAGTAAGCCTTATTTTATTAAGCTTCCTATTTCTTAAGCTTTACTTTTTAAATTTTTTAAAATATATTTTTAAAAGATATCACAGGTCACATAAATCACATCTTAGTGATTCACATTAGAATTTAGTTTTCCCAATATACATAAAATTCAGTATATCTAATATAAAAAGTGGTCAGAGACAAGCACTGCCTTTCCCAGACGGCACTCTGAAAACTTTGTCATTCTATAATTCTAAGATCTTCTTACTGATTTTATATAGATTCAAATTAAGTATCAGAAATATTAGTGGCTGAGAGCCATTTTTATGTTCAACTGGTACTTTGTTATTCTTTAACAAATTAAAAGAGGAAAATGTTTATGTACTTTAGCATGATTTCCTAAAAAACTTTAGGAAAAGTTTAACAAAACCTGAGGAAGGCTGCAGTATTGGTTATAAGAATGAAAGAACAATGGGGTCTAATCTAGAGGTAGAAGGGAACAGCTCCACTAGAAAGTATCCTGTTGACTTTTCTTGTCTCCACCTGGGCTACATGGGCAAGGCTGGACCACAGTCTTCTTAGACTCCTGACAGAAGACCCTGCAAGTTCTGCTGGAGCCAAGGAAGGTAAGCATAATTTCCTAAGAAACTTCAGGAAAATTTTTATGTACTTTAGGTGAACCTGGTATTTTGGTAAACTTATATACAGAAAATAAGTTGACATTTTGTAGTTAGAGTAGTTGAAACATCTTCTGATGATGTGAGTAACCCAAACATGTTTTTAATGTTTTGCAACAGAAAATGTCAGCTACATACCTCTATATTTTTTCCAAAATACAACACTTTCTGTGGATTAGTTATATAAGCATAGTCAAATGCAAAGCAACATAACTCATAGCCAAGTCAGTAACAGAGAATATGGAATAATTTTTTTCATTCCAAATCTTTTCTGCTGTTAAGGGAAAGGGGAAGAAAAATGTTTCAGATTTTCAATATTTCTCTCTTCGGTTTTATGAGAGGCACTGATCAATGGCACAAGTAAGTGTTATTGTCCTTTAACATGCTATCATACACATTATTAACATTTCCAAAGTCAATTGGAGAAATATTTTTGTTTCTAAGTTCCCATGATATTTTAGCCTGATGGATGGACAAATGGCAAGGAAAGTAATGTTTTTCAAGTTCAAGTTACTACTGGCCAACGATGACTTCAGTGAACTCAGAAATCCACTTCCCTTGCCTTGCCACAATACAAACGCTGGAAATCCTTCATTATCAAAATAAAGAATCATGTCCCTCAAGAAATTTTCTCCAAGTAAGTTAATTGAAGAGATAGTATTCTCTTAATTATGATTTCTACATTTTATATTACCATGTCATGTGTGAGTGTGTGTGAATGTGTGTGTATATAAACCCAATACATCAAGTATTTCAGGAATGTATAAATTTATAGGCAAATCTTTATGGGAAGATTTAACTTTTCAGAAACATTTCAGTCGGCATCACGATCTTAAATTCCCACTGGAAGCAGTGGAGATACAGATGATGTGTGTGCTAAGAGAAAGAAACACTATACTCAGGGAGAGCGTGGTCATCAGTGCACATAATTTAACTTGTATTGATTCTGGCCATGTTGGTATAGAATCTTAGACCATATATGTTAAGTTTCTACAGGAAATGTCAATGCCATAATGAAGACAGAAATCAAATCTCTCTGGGAATCATTGGCTTGTATGGTAAGTCTTTCTTAGTTGTCGTCTGCCATTTAAATGTATACAGTTTCAGCCTTTTGAAATAATTCCAAGGTTATCTGAAAAAAATGCGACATGAGCAGATGATTGCCATTATGTATTTAACTCACTCCATATGGAAATACCCATTAAGATCATTTGAATCTAAGTAGCAGCTGCCATCATGGCATGGCACAAAACCATGCAAAAGAGCATATAAAACTTCTTAGGGGCTGGCAGATCACACAAGGTCAAGAATTTGATCTTTGGAAAAGTATGTTGACTCAACTGGATCTACGGTCAGTGGCCATTCCTTATATAAGTCTTGACAGGTGTCTCATAAAACTACTTTACTAGTCCACAGGGAAAGGAGTAACAATTATATAGAACAATTACTATAAAGCTGTTCTTCAGAAGAAAACTCAAAACTTCATGTGTAATATTTGTATACATTTCCAATTAAAAAACAATTGTTTTAGTGATTAATAGAGATGTCTCATTATTTTACAGGTAGTTTCTTGCTGGTCTAGCTCTATTTTTAATTTAGATGTATGATATTTCCTTTTCTTTTCTTTTTCTTTGTTTTAGACAGAGTCTTGCTCTGTCACCCAGGCTGGACCATATGTGTACTAGTACCATCATTTTGTATTCTGCTTGTGGATTGGTTTGGCTCCAGTACAAAGTATTGATGTGTAGAGGGATCCTGGTTTATATCAGCATTAGAATGTCATTTCACCTGGCACCTTATGTCTCCTCCCAGAGCTGCATGTCTGGGGTCTTAAACTGCTTCTTACCCATGCTTTAGGAATGGCAGGAAGAAGAGGAACTCATGGTTAAGTATCTTAGTAGGTGTTGTCATTTTTCTATCTTATTAATGCCTTACTATGAGTCTGTCAGATTGGTAATTACCTCAATGCTATAGGTGAAGAAACTAAATCCCAGAGAAGTAATAATTTGCCCAGAGTCAGTTGCAGACATGTGATTTGAGCACAGGCTTTTTTGTTTCCCAAGACTTCCCCAGACAGCAGCATCGTGGGGATGATGGTTGTTCAACAAGGACTTTGTCAAATAAGTTTTGTGATTGCTAAGACACAGGACAAAAAATGAAAAGTTTGTTTTTTACACATTTCCCAAACATGTAGAATCAGATAACTTTTATAAACCTGGAGCATCCCCCAAAGACTAGAAACCTCATTACTTCTTGTTACATCAGTCAAGTGAAGCTCCTTGAGAGAACAGACCTATACAAGCTCTGAGGTTGTTCTGTTATAGATAGAAAATTGTGCTATGCAGCTTAGACTTACACAGCTCTTGGATCAATGTAAACTAGATTATCACTGACTGTTCCTGCAACTCAGTCTCCTTTCTTAGGTACCCCTGCCTGGGTTCCCACTTCCCTTATTGTGTAAGCTTGGTCCTTTCCTTGTTGTGTACTTAGTTCCTGTATGTTCACTCAGTCTTGGCCTTAGCGTCTTTCTAATTTGGTGCCTGATTTATGGAATTCCTATAGGTGTATAAAACTTCTTTCTTTCTTATTAAAATCCCAGTCACAGTCTCACCTGACTTATTGATATTCAAGCCTTGTTATTCCATCCTGCCCTTTGGTCCCTACTGACTTCCTAGTCTCTGGCTATTTTTCTAAACATTTACTCTGATGCTGTCAATATTTGTGCCTTTTGCCTATCTTTAATCAATCATCATCTTTTGATCTAGGATATTGAGGGCTTCCTTTCTCTAGTCTTTAGGCCCCAGATAACCTCTGCCATACCCTACCTGGGTTCTTGATCAAGTCTGGCTAATTGCCCATCTCCCTGTTTATTCTCTACTCTTTGTGTTAGCTTTTACGTTCTGACTCTGTTTCCCTCCCCTGGATCTCCAATTCATCATGTCACATACTCTATGCAAACATCATGTATGTGCATTTTTATATCTTTCATTAATTGACATATTTTCATTAGAATATATTTTATCAGTAAATATACTTCTTAAATTGTTTAATTTTTAAGGAAAGTAACATGTATTATAAAAACTGTAACTACTTCTTAAATTACTAGGCCTGAGAAAAGTCAATTATTTGTCAATGCAATCATTAAGATGTTGCACTGTGGAAGCTTTCTGTGGAAGCTGCTGGAGGTACAAGTCTGGTCTTAAAGAAGAATTAAGCACCTTCTATAGGGGTTGCCTTCCAATGGCAAGCCCAGTCCCTGTGCACAATGCAAAACACCAGTATGGCATGCCATCACCTTTTCCAGAATGACATTGACTTAAGTCCGCTCAAATAAGTTAATGTTTCTCTTTTAACTAACTCACTTGGCAGAAACAATCCATTTACATGCCAATTTGAAGACAGACAAAGGGTAGGTCCTGAGCAACAGGGACATTTGGAAGAGGCATCTTACATTGTATCAAGTTATAAGCATCAACTACTTATATTTTTAATCTAAAAATCATTGCCAAAACGTGACACACAATTAGAACTCATACATTTTACAATTATAGATATTTCAAAGCTGAAAAATCCTAATGAACACACAGAAACCCAGAGGAGTATCATCCCAGAAAAATCTGTTGGTTACCCAGATACACTGTCACAGAGGGTCATGGTCGTGCCTGATAAACTCACCACAGTTCAGGGTGAGAATCCTCTTCATATGGTTTCCTCTCATAAACAAACCCAGATTTTCAGCTAGAAGCTTAGGCTGCAAGTGACATGCAACTACTGGTCATGTAGTTGCAATTAAAACTCTTCCTAGCAGCCATTCCCTATGCACTGTTGTGTTACCATCTCCTGGCAAGGGGTTTTGCCCCACTTCCAGGTCTAGAACTTGATCTGTTTATACACAGGGAGTATATTTGTCCCTCAGTGATGGGCTCAGGTTAGCCAAATTCCCAACCAAAGGCTGATGTATAAAATAAAATAAATTTCTTCAGGCCCACTATCTAAAAAAAGCAAAACAAAACAAAAAAAGACACACTCATTTACAATAAAAAATATAACTGCCAAAGAACATGAACACTCCTATCCTCTGGCTGATCATCACATTCTCTCCATGTGGTCACTACATAGGAAGTCAAATTATAATTGGAATTAAATATTAAATAGTTTACAAGTGTGATATGGTTTGGCTGTGTCCCAACCCAAATCTCATCTTGAATTGCAGCTCCTATTATCCCCACGTATTGTGGGAGAGACCCAGTGGGAGGTAATTAAATCATGTGGGCAGACTTTTCCTGTGCTGTTCTCATGATAGTGAATAAGTCTCATGAGATCTTACGGTTTTAAAAGAGGCAGTTCCCCTGCACACTCTTTCTTGCCTGCCGCCATGTAAGATGTGCCTTTGTTCCTCCTTCATCTTCTGCCACTATTGTGAGGCATCCCCAGCCATGTGAAACTGTGAGTCCATTAAACCTCTTTTACTGGCCAGGCACGATGGCGCATGCCCATAATCTCAGCACTTTGGGGGTCCAAGGCGGGTGGATCACCTGAAGTCAGGAGTTTGAGACCAGCCTGACCAATATGGTGAAACTCTGTCTCTACTAAAAACACAAAAATTAGCTGGGTGTGGTGGTGTGTGCCTGTAGTCCCAGCTACTTGGGAGCCTGAGACAAGAGAATTGCTTGAACCCAGGAGGCAGAGGATGCAGTCAGCCAAGATGGTGCCACTGCACTCCAGCCTGGGCAACAGAGCAAGATTCTGTCTCAAAAAATAAATTAATAAATAAAATAAAATACAAACCTCTTTTTCTTTATAAATTACCATCTCAGGTATTTCTTCATAGAAGTATGAAAATGGACTAATACAAAGTGAGAAACTCAGACAGGAAACAATGCACATTTTCTTCATCAGTGATTCAAAACAAGTCAAAGTAGCAATATAAGATATTTGGTAATTTGCCTTCATTATTTGGTGGCTTCAGATTTTAATAAGTTGATTATTCTTTTCTACACTGGGGTAGAACTACTACTGAAATAGAAAATGTCTCTTTTTCCTTCTCCAGTGCTTAAACAGGATCTGTCAGTTTTTTCTTTTGTGCCTCTGAATTTTGTATTCTTCCATGGCTAATCAACTACTCCTCACCCAACTCCTGCATTGGAACAAATATGGATTATTAGAAACAGTCTGAAGTTAAGACCTGCTGGTTATTTGACTCTTCACAAGAAATTCTCCAAGAAATTGAATGTTGATATAATAAAATTATCAGACAACAGCTCTATTTCCCTTATTTCCATAGACTTGAGAATACCACACTGAAGAGCTGGCAGTGTTGGCATTTTGGTTTCTATTATTAATAATGATGATGGTGATGATGATAATAGCCATTTATGGAATGATGACTGTTTACTGGGCACTGAGCTAAGTGTAGTACATAGGTATGGATGACATAGGGATTCATGGCATCTCTAATTTACAGATGAGGCAACTGAGCCTCAGAAAAGCTAATGAACTTGTCCAACATTATTTCACTAGTCAGTAGTTGATATGGTTTGGCTCTGTGTCCCCACTCAAATCTTATCTTGAATTGTAATCGAGGGACGGACCTGGTGGGAGGTGATTGGATCGTGGAGGCAGTTTCTCTCATGCTGTTCTCATGATAGTGAGGGAGTTCTCATGCCATCTGATAGCTTGAAAGAGGCAGATTTTTCTGCACCCTCTCTCTCTCCTGCCGCCTTTTGAAATGGTACCTTACTTCTCCCTTGCCTTCCACCATGATTGTAAGTTTCCTGAGGCCTCCCTATCCCTGCAGAACTGTAAGTCAATTAAATTTCTTTTCTTCATAAATTAGCCAGTCTCATGTAATATCTTTATAGCAGTGTGAAAATGGACTAATACAGTAGTCTAGCTGGGCTCTAAACTGTGACCATCGGACTTTGGAATTTACATATTATCTGGAAACTGTATCTTATGTGTCTTTACATGCAATGACCAACCAAGATTTTCACTGTTATGCCCTTGTAATTATTAGATTTGGTTTATCATATTAAAGACAGCTATTCTATTATTTTCCTAGTTATATGTCTGAGATTATGCAGAATACATGCAAGTTTTGGAAATGTAGACATTTTGTAGTGTTAGTTCTATAGAGGGATTAACTGACTTGCAGAGCTTCATGCCTGTGGAATATGTAGCTCTTAAGGACTCACCCTAGTTCACAATATTCTCATTACTGCAATCCTTGGGAGCCCAAAGGATGCCACTTGTCACAGAGGATGGCCATGACATAATTTGCATCAGAAAGGAGTTATGGTTAGATGGTAATGTAGATCAGTGCACAAAACGTAACTCATGGAGAGCACCATTGATCACCAAGGCTCCTTGACACCAGCCGCCACTGACACCAGTGTCTCCATTCTAGACATGGAGACAGCCAGATTTTGTTTGACATCTCTAAAGCAGGGAGTCTCCCATCTCTAATCAGGGCAATTCATCCAAGCTGCAGGTTCTCAAAATTCTAGGCACACTCATTCCTACCCACTAGGACAGCTGAATCTTTTGACAAACCAGAGGTTAGATAAATTCAATCCAGCATGCTTCACAGCTCAGTTTTCCTTAGACACACCAATAGTCTTTTTTTTTTTTTGCTCTTCTGCACACTTTTTTTCTTTCCTCAAGTCTGTGCCTTACATCATGCACCACAATCTATTCCACTCTCTCCTTGATCCTGTCCTACATTATTCCTCTTGCTCTTAAGTCTTTTTACTCCGCCCTCTCTAACCCATGTTTTACATTAACGAAATCCTCTGTACATTCAGAAGGCTTTATTGAGCATTTATTATTGCTCCTTAGCCTTGAAAACTACAATGCTTCTCCAAGGAAGTTGTTTTGTTTTGCTTTGCTTTTTGTGAAGATTTGAACCCAAACCATCATATTCCAAAGATCATGTACACGCTTCACCCTAAGTTATTCAGGTAAAATCAGATTTCCTAGCATTGCTGAAGTTATCAGCTAATATTTTCACTGTGTCATTCTCTCATTAACTGTTAGTGTTAACTCAAATCTCTTCATTCTACCCAGTACGTCCTATGATCTGAAGGTGGAATCAGCATCTCCATGCCTGCAAAATGCTGCTTCCAGGCATTTAGTCTGCTAGCCTCATGTAAAAAATGGCTGTTTGGTAAGGTTTTGCTCTGTGTCCCCACCCAAATCTCTCCTTGAATTGTGATCCCCATAATCCCTACGTGTCAAGTGTGGGACCAGTTCAAGGTACTTGAATCATGGGTGTGGTTCCCACATGCTGTTCCAGTGATAATGATTGAGTCTCTCAAGATCTGATGGTTTTATAAGCCTCTGGCATTTCCCCTGCTTGTACTCACTCTCTCTCCTGCCACCCTGTGAAGAGGTGCCTTCCCATGATTGTAAGTTTCCTGAGGCCTCCCAGCCATGCAGAACTGTGAGCCAATTAAACCTATTTTCTTCACAAATTACCCAGTCTCAGGTATTTCTTCATAGCAGCATGAGAATGAACTAATATACTGTCCCCTTGAGCTTCCTGACACTTGCTTTGCTTCCCTTATTTTCACCCTCCCCCATTTATTGAAGATAGGGAATGTGGGTCACTGTTGTCCCCCTCCACTCCATGTCTTGCCGTCATTCTGGGCATCTTCAACGTCTCATGGAAACTGAATCATGCAACATTCTCTCATCATCTTGGTGTCCTAATTTCCAACAACATTTGCTTTTATTTCACTTCAGAGATCTACCTCCATGGCTACAGCCTGAGATCTGTAGTGACCCATAACTCTCCACCACTGAAAAACGAGTTCAGACACCCTATTCTGTAATCACAATTTTCCATCCTTTCAGGACTCTCAGTGACTTTTTCTCTTACTCACGTTCTACTACCTTGTCCATTAATCTCAACAAAACTCCAAATTTTAGCCTTTCTACTTTTTCCCTAACTATGAGGCCATCAATGGCTTAATTCCCTTCTTTATTTGGCTTAGAATCCATGATCTATTTTTTCAACTATGCTCTTTCCTGTATCTTCAACTTCCTTTCTTCAAGTACATCCTTTAAATCCACCTAATGAAAACCCAACTCTTATACACGTGGGTGTCTGCCTTCTTCATAGCCTAACCCAAGATCCTGGGCACTGGTGTATCCTCCACAGTTCCCAAAACCTCAACGATCACCTCCTTACCCTACAATATTTACACCAACTCACATGCAGATATATGTATCCTCTGACTCCCTCTTTCCTCTCCAGCACATCTCACTTGCCAGGTACATTCTCCTTTAGTCACACCACTTCTTTGAGTCTCTTAAATACATTATGCTTTTATGCATAGGAGCACTTTTGCACATTATGCAAAGGACCACTTTTCTTCCTTTGACCTTGAATACTCTTCTACTCATCTTGTAGGTCTTACTTTATATATTTATTTTCCTAGGAAACCTTGTTTGAGACTCGAATTCTGGTTTATGTGTATGACCTGTGTAATTCCAAAACATATACATCCCCATCATAATTCTTACTGCAAAAACAAAGGTCAGTGTTAACTAGATGTGTGTTGAATAAATGAGTAGATGAATGAACAGTTTAGATTGTCTTCTTGTTTTACCTTTGGACTTCTGATGATGCTATTTTAAAGATACCTACTATCTTCAATTCTTAATTCTTTCATTTGGAAATACAGAAAGGTATTATGTAAGTTATTATCTACCAAAACTTCTTGATATTTTTATCTTTGGAAATTAAATAAATGCAAAGTGTTATTGAACAGCAGCAGACATTTGTCAGTGATTTCACAATACTTGCCAAATAGGGCTTTTGAATCTCCAATCCAGGGCTCAGTGGATGAGCCTGTCACCATAATGTCATAGCAGAGGCAATGCACTGTGATGAATTGGGAGGATGTGTCTATCTTTGATAAAGCTAAAGCACTTGCCAGACTCTTTTGTTCTGTGGCAGTCTCTTTACACCACTGCAATAGCATTATAAGTGTTCCCGAGTTTGTCCATGGCATTACTTGATGTGACAGTTTTTCAGATGGAACTCATCTATACTCATAAAGTTAAACATCCAGAACCAATCAGTGGGAGTTTCAACACATTTACTAGATATGCGGTACTGGGCAGAGCAGAATAAAGTATCCAAGAGACATAAGATAAGACATGAAACTTGCTATTAGGAAAATATTCAACATCTAACCTTGTAACAAGAAAACAATCATGTTCCAAGCTACTATATTTCTGTCGTAGGTATATGCTATACTAGTTCAGAGAGAGAGAGAGAGAGAGGGAGAGACCAAGAATGACAGTAAGAAAGAGAGAAAGAGAGAGAGAGATCCTTGTTAGGCAGAGTAACTGGTAAAGCTTTATCATGATCTGGTCTGCAGCTATTTGAATTGATGTCCCCATTCATAAATTGTGTATAGAAAGAGAATTGAGATGATGTAATAGATATACGCATGAACTTTGGAGTCAGATGGGGCTAGGTTTGACATGATTTCTGAAACTTACCCGCTGTTTCATGTTGGTCACCTTCCTTAGCCTTTCTAAACCTGAGCTTCCTCATCTGAAGAGATGATTAAATCAGATGTTTATGTGAAACACATAGCCCACTGTTTGAGGCAAGTGAAAGAAGACCTCACTTAAACTTGCAGATATGTTGGTTTTCTTTTATTTGGCATGGTGGTGGAGAGGTGCCCTTCTTTTCTGAAATGAGTTTAAAATAGTACCATGCATTGTGACTTTGTTCCAATTAGTGAGAGGAAGGGAAAACATGAAACAATTGTGATCTACAAGCAGTGTGATCTGAAAGTGGGGAAGGTCATGCAAACATCCCCAGGTATCAGAGCCAGATGCAATGATTTTTACTTGTAGACAGAAATAGACTAGCTACCTTATAGCTCGTGCTGACAAACCTCCTTCAGTATATGGTAATACCAACAGTTCATACATGTTTTTCTCTTTAGATGATTAGAACACAGGAGCAGAAAGTATCCTTCACAACTGTCGCATAGTGAGTCCTCCAAAGCTTAAGCAGTTATATGATTACCATGAAGCCTTTCCACATGGCTGTGGAGGAGTGCCTGTGAAGTGCCCGTGCTCCAGTCCAGCCCACTACCTCTTCAGAAAAGATAGCTGCCTGGTTTTAGAAACTAGACACTAAATAACATGATTATTCTAATTTATATTACTTGGGTGCTATATATATATATAAAACTTGGGTGCAATATATATATATATATATATTTGATGAATTGTATTTTCCACTTCATAGCTCAGTTCTCCTTTTCCTTTGAATAACGAATTCCATTTTGACAATTCCTCAGGGTGGCTTCCATGGCTACTCAAGCCATGCCTTGCCCTGGTGGGTATACAGTCCCTCAGCCCCACCACCAGCTTCCATTTGAAGGAATGAGGCTCTGATATGGCAAAAGTTCAGAGCAGAGTCTTTTCAGCAGGAATAGGATAAATCCAGAGGCAGTAGGAGTGAAGATGGGGACAAAGAAAGCAGAATAATTTTACCTGAGAAGAAGCCAGGAGGCTTCCTCTTTTCCTTTTCTTTTCTTTTCTTTTTCTTTTGTTTTTTATTTATTTATTTATTTATTTTGGCTTTTAGACTATATAGAAGAAAACAGTCAGAGTTTGGTTAGACAGTGGGGGTTGGGATCAGGTTGTAGCATGTTTTACATTATGGGTTAAATTGTGTCCTTCCCAAAATTAATATGTCTTAACTCCCTGTACCTCAGAATGAGACCTCGTGGGGAAATAAGGTCATTGCAATATAATTAGGTGAAATAAAGTCATACTAGAAGAGGGTAGGCCCCTAATCCAATGTGACTGTTGTCCTTATAAAAAAGGGAAATTTGGACAGAGACACACATGGGGGAAATGCCAGGTAAAGATGAAGTCAGAGATCAGAGTGATGCTTTCACAAACCAAGGAATGCCAGAGATTGCCAGCAAACCATGTCAAGCTAGGGAGGGCCTTCTTCACAGACCCCAGGGAAATACAATGCCAATATTTTGATCTTGAACTTCTAGCCTTGAGAATTGTGAGACAATAAATGTTCATTGTTTAGGCCAATTGGTTTGTGGTACTTTGTTAGGGCAGCCCAAGGAAACTGATACATGTTTAATGTTGGACTAAAGATTGTTTGACTTTTATTTTACAGGCAAAAGGAGTGCACAGAAAAAGTCAGGGCAGAGACATGATCTGACCAATTAATCTGATTTCCATATGTTAAATTGACTAAATGGGGTGTTTAGGGGCTAGAGACAGGAAGCCCAGGATGAAGTCTACAACACAACTGCAAACTACAGTATCTGGCACCTAGTAGGTGATCAATAAATAATTATATCTTATATTTCCTAGTTCTTAATATTTGACATAGTTCTTGTATCACTTCGTTTAATTATTGCAACCACCCCATGAGGGAGATAGTATATCTCGTTTACAAATGAGCAAATTGATGTTCAAGAATGGTGAGAGATGGAGCCAAAAATTAAATCCAGATTTGTCTGTTTCGAGGGCCCAAGTTCTTTACTACTAGCATTCATGATCATGTAGTAAATATATGTTTAATAACTGAGTGAATGCATGTGGATGCTTGTGTTTGCATTCATGTGCATAAATATGACTGAGAAATAAGGCTGAAAAGAGTAACTGCTATAACATAAATTCATCCCTTCAGGTTATTGAGGTGGATATTTTACAGGGAAATTAGCTAGAAAAAGAAATACCAATATGTAGAAAATTCATAAGCATTTTAATAATTAGGAATGATACACAATGTATTCTGCTCAAGGAAAACTAAATTAAGAAGCAGACTACAGATACAGGCATGAGGAGATTTGAAATATTGAGTGAGTATTGGGCCAGTCGAGTCAAATTAAAAACTTAAGCCCATTTAAACTCCACTGTGATGACTTCTTTTGAAGTCTTTAACTGATGTGTGAAAGATCATTTGACTCTCAAGCGTTTCCATTTCAACTCATGTTCATTTGTATTTATAACATGGGCACAGTTGAGTTTCAGTAGACTTATATTATTTATCTCTTTATATGGGTCACTTTCTGTTTCTTACCCAATTCTTTACTGCCTTATGTATTCAATAAAATAAAACGATGCCTTTATTCAAGTATGCCTTTGCTTAATTTACTTTCTAGGCTTATTTGATTATTCAAGAAATTTGAGGGCAAATAGCAACTGTCTGGGATATAAACTCAGAGGAGAAGTGTCACCGAAAAAAGCAAAACACACAAAAGATCATGTTTATGAAAGGCCAAAAAGGAAGTCACAAAATGGGTCAAAATGCAGGAAGAGTAGTACCATGAGATAAAATAAACTTTTTATATATCAGGACACTTTTCAGACTTGGCTAGGAGAACACACTCAGCTAGTTGCACAATAGCTTTCAAGAACAATAACGTTCTTCTCAATAAAGAATCAATTCAGCATTGAGGTATTCGACAAGTCTAATCATATATGTTGTATTCGACAAGTCTAATCATATATATATCAAGTTGCTTTTTTTTCTGAGACGGAGTCTCACTCTATCGCCCAGGCTGGAGTGCAGCGACCGGATCTCAGCTCACTGCAAGCTCCGCCTCCCGGGTTTACGCCATTCTCCTGCCTCAGCCTCCCAAGTAGCTGGGACTACAGGCGCCCGCCACCTCGCCCGGCTAGTTTTTTTTTTTTTTTTTTTTGTATTTTTTTAGTAGAGACGGGGTTTCACTGTGTTAGCCAGGATGGTCTCGATCTCCTGACCTCATGATCCACCCGTCTCGGCCTCCCAAAGTGCTGGGATTACAGGCTTGAGCCACCGCACCCGGCCATCAAGTTGCTTTTTAAACATACCTATATCAGTTTTACACACGTGTGTGCACACACAGATATGTATATATAAAATGGTGATGTGATTCACTTAATGAAACCTATCGAATACATTAAATGATAATATAGAAACGTGTACCATCTACAACAATGGCACTGTCCATGTATTTCTGTATTACGAAGTAAGACAGTGTACAGTTTTCAGAGGAGAAAGTTCACAGAGAAAATACATTGTTAGGACATACCAGCTGATGTAATGCAGCACCTCTAAGTTCATGGTATATGTTCCAGTGCCCACTAATAAATAATAAGGGCACAGAGTGACAATCAATCAATCAGTATCAGTTGAATACATGAACATTTTCAAAAAACTGTTTCTCTCTTCATGAAAACTCAAAGAATTAATTTTCAAGCCTCTACTTTTAATTGCACAAGTGTCACACTTCTAAACTCTAAGAACAGCCGGGTCTTGTCCCCCAATACTGAAATTTGTGCTAGAATTTTATGAAAGAAATAGGCTTGTTCCCTTCATTTACACATGGAAAAGCTGGTGCTACTGTGGCTGTGGACTGATAGAAGTGTTTAAGCAGCTTTAAAGCCGCCTGGGATGCTGCTGTAGCGGAGGGCAGAGGGACAGCTGTCTCTGACGCCACTGGACAGCTCCCAATCTTACCTATTGCAGCTCCAGAGTACTGGGCTGTCTTAATGCTGTGTCATTTACATCACAGACAGCCTTGCTAGGTTCTCCTTCCTAGCTCTTCTGAAGGTAATCTAAAGAGCATTTCTCTTAAATATTCACACAAACCCTCCCTTACCACTGAATAGAAGAAACTCATGGGCAGTTGTGATGACAGATCTTTTAATTAAAATATATTGGTCCCTGGTTTGGTAATTATAGAGATAAATGCTATTCCAAATCATTTTATTCACATTCCATTTTACACCCCCTAAATACTGATATTTGCAAAATATAGCTTAAGGAAATACCTGATGTTTTATCACTTCAACTGTTTGACTCTAATAATTTTTTTATTTTTTATTTTTTATTTTTGAGACAGAGTCTCACTCTTTCGCCCAGGCTAGAGTGCAGTGGCACGATCTCGGCTCACCACAAGCTCTGCCTTCCAGGTTCACGCCATTCTCCTGCCTCAGCCTCCCAAGTAGCTGGGACTACAGGTGCCCACCACCACACCTGGCTAATTTTTAAAAATCATTTACTCGGGACTATTTAAAAATATTTGAAGACCATTAAATCACTTAGTTTTGGAACTTCCCTATTCTACTCATACAAACTAAAATAGACATACATATCACTTGATATCATATTTTGCTATCTATTTTTAAAATATTTTTTAAATTTGCCCTTTAAAGTATTTGACTATACATTTCTTGTTTAATTTATGGTTAACGATAAGTTTTTTCAGCAAATATGCATATGCCAGGATTTTGGCAAAGGGAGGAAATTCAATGAAAATATTGTTTTCCAAAAAAATTTGCTTTTTTTCTTTTTTTTTTTAAAGAGATAGGGTCTCACTATGTTGCACAGACTGGAGTGCAGTGACATTGACAGTCACAATCTTGGCATATTGCAGCTTGTAACTCCTGGGCTCAAGTGATCCTCCTGTCTTAGCTTCCTGAGTAAGCTGGGACTACAGGCATGCACTACTGCACCCAGCTAAAAATGACTTTTTTAGTGAATACATAATTTGACAATTAATGAAGTTGGTATACTTACTCATAATAAATATTGATGAAATATTGATTATATTACATTTTATAGGTTTTTTAAAAAAGTATTTTGGAACCAATAATTCAAGATGCTCAACCAATATTCGTTTCCTTGCTGAACTAAAAACTATACTTCCCAACAGCCCTCACAGCTAGGCATAGTCATGTGACCCAGCCAGGGCATCTGGTTTATGAGTGAAAGGGAAGTGTACAATTTTTGATCATACTGTAGAATAAAGGAACCTGCCTCCCCTTCCCCCTGCTTGACGGCTAAAATGCAGACATGGCAGAAGGAGATGGAGCAGCCTTTTTAGATCACGAGGGAATTTGTACAGAGAAGATAGGTGAGAAAAATATGAAGGAGTCGGGACCTAAAACAGGGTGGAGATGCCATATCAGTCCTGGACTGGTTGTGCTTAGACTATCACAGAGAGAAGGGAGGGAAGAGTCTTTTACTTAAGTCAAGGTTATTTTTTCCTTTGTTATAACAGTCAAACTGGCATCCTAGGTGTACGGAGCAGAATTAGATACAACTCCAGCTCTCAAGATGTTCTGGTAGGGGAGATACCTATATAGCTGTATATTTTTATATAAGCAATTTACCTAAATATAAATTTATATAGCAATATATAAATATATCTCTCTATATATATTTATATAGCTATATATTATATAGATATACACACATATACATAAATTTATAGATATAAAGTTGATTTTATTTACATTGCCTTTTCTATCAAATCTGAACACATATATATAACACAGTACAAATGTATATATAATATCCCTGATCAGTCACCACAGTCAGGAGCTTTAAAACCTATCATTGTTGGCCGGGCACGGTGACTCACGCCTGTAATCCCAGCACTTTGGGAGGCCAAGACGGGTGGATCATGAGGTCAGGACATTGAGACCATCCTGGCTAACACGGTTGAAACCCTGTCTCTACTAAAAATACCAAAAAAAAAACCAAAAAAATTAGTCCGGCGTAGTGGCAGACGCATGTAGGCCTGCAGCCCCAGCTACCCGGGAGGCTAAGGCAGGAGAATGGCGTGAACCCGGGAGACGGAGCTTGCAATGAGCCAAGATCGTGACGCTGCACTCCAGCCTGGGCGACAGAGCGAGATTCCATCTCAAAACAAACAATGAAAAAACCCCTATCATTGTTATAAAGTATATGGCCAAACACACACTTGCAGTATGTGTGTGTGTGTGTGTGTATACACACACACACACACATATATATATATATACTGTATATGTAGTGTGTATATATATAGACACAATATTGCTTATTATTTTCTCACACTTAATGTAAGTCTGATGACTTTGCTCATTGATAGCAACTTTTGGTCAACCCTTCCCATGTTCAATTCCTCAACATTTCTCTGTTCACAGTCGATGGAGCATGGCTTGCCTTATAAGTGGACTTCTTAATGCATAAATGCATTTTGCTAATGAGTTCCCGGAACACGCTAATGACATTTTGTTCTGGATCATTTCCAAAGTGGTTGCAAGCAAACAAGCTCATTTAAGAGAAAGAGAGAGAGAGTTCAGAGGAAGACATTTATTCAGTGACTATTAACTAAAAACATTTGCACATAAATGTGATTACTTGAGAAATTGCATCAGAGTCTGATTGACTGACATTGGAAATTTAAAATAGACTCCCTTGAAGTTCAAAGCTTTACCACAAATCACAAGAATCATTAATTACCCTACACAGGATCTTGGGAGTTGCCTGTTTGTAAAATCTGCTGCCTTTATGTTCATAAAGCTTAAAGTAGAAAAGCAGAGTCCCAAAAAACAACTAGAAAATGGAATTTTGTTAATTAAAACAATAAGTAAACACAAAGTCTGAAAGAATGCCAAGGGTCTACCGTTTGTTGATGAGGTATGATTTCTCTACAACAGCAGCATATGGAGATCACGTAACTGTGATGTATTTGATCCAAGTGGATTAAAATACTAGTCTGGCATTTGAAATAATTTCTGAAAAATACAGAGTTACTATAATTTCATCACAATTTTCAAGCAATAGAATTGATATGTACCATAGAATTTATTTTATTTTATCATTTTATTTTTTAGAGTTATTTGAACATGTTTAATGTGAGTCAAATCAATATAAATGACATAATAATTTGAATACGTGAACAAGCTCTTTTTTGGCCACTAAATTTTTACATCTTTCCTTCTCTCTGAATGTACATTTTCATTGCCCAATCCTCAATTTAATCTTTTACTTTTTTATTTTTTAAATTAACAGATAAAATTAAATGTATTTATTGTGTAAGACATGATATTTTGAAGTATATATACACTGCAGAATGACTAAATCTAGCCAATTGACTTATGTGTTACCTCACATGGTCCATCACAGAGTTTAACATCGGTTTTTGTTTTGTTTGCTGTATTTTCCTATTTATGTCTGTATTTTTCTTTGTTTTTAGTTTTAATTAAAGAAAAAAAACCCAGCATTCTGATTAGGGTACTACCTCTTGGGTTCAAATCCCTGATGTGTTGATTAATAACTGAGCTCTTGGGCCTCAGTTTCCTTATCTGTAGACTGGAGATAATAATAGTAACCAATTCATAGTGTGGTGGGGTGTGAGTTAACATGTGCAATGCACTTTGTACAGTGGCAGGCACGTTGTCAGTGTGTGGTGGATGTTAGTGGTATCATCCACCATAATAGAAAGAGCTAGCAAATTGAGTATCTGATACATGAATAGATCACTTTTCACCTAATAAATAACTTTGATGCTATTAAAATAATGGCTAAGAAAATAATATTCCATCATAAATTGAAGAAGGGAATCTAAACAACATGTGTAGATTTCAATAATTTGTGCAATAGACATGTCTGAGTATTCTGTATTTGGAAAGGCTTCATGTCATTCATGTTCTAAGATTTTGATGGGGGAAATTAATAAGGTCCTGGACATTGAAAAACATTTTTATCCAGTCATGTTGAGTTCAATAAAAAGGATTATTTTGAGAAAATCTAAGTTGGCAAATAAACCTTTAATCATTGTATTCTATATCTAAAAGAAGGAAAAATAAGGGAGAGGAAGAGAAAGAGAAAGAGAGAGAGAGAGAGAGAGTAATATGAGTGAATAGATTTTTAAAAAGCAGAGTCGCAGGAATCAGAATAATCCAGAGTTTATCGGTTTATGCTGACACATTTTCCTGGCAAAGGCCCTGACTGTAGGCAGAGTCACATGACCAGGAGGCTGTGTGTGTGTCTGCTTAAGAGCCCGTGAAGCTCTTTGGCTCCAAACTAGCATGTGTACCATGTGACGCTGGGGTTGCCATGGTAAGTACATAGTGTGCAACTGATGCTTTTTTTCCTGATATGCTGCTCTATCATAAATGCACCAGAATTCAAATTAATACTAAAAAGAAAATCACTGCAAGAGGAAAGTTTTATGGGGCTTTGATTAAATATTCAGCACTTGTGCATGAGCTCACCCTAGATTCTGCAAACATATGTGCTATATCTATCATTTTTCCTCAAATATAATTTATCTTAAAATAGTCGATGGATCATCAGTATACAATTAAATAAATATATTAACTTCAGTTTTACTGTTTTCTCTTTGGCTGTGCTGAGGTTTACTTTATAGTGAGATTTTTAGCTACCTGAATATTATTGATTTCAAAAGAAAATGATTTTTCTTTGTTCTTCAAAATATTTCCATATAAAATGTCAGAGACATCGCAAGGAATTCCGGGTATTCTGAACTTCGTGAAAATCTGAAGACACTATTATGGATCCAATGTGAAAGCTGTCCCAAATACCAGTTCATGGCTTTGGAAACTTTCTTTTTTCTTTTTTTTTTTTTTTTTTTTGAGACGGAGTCTCGCTCTGTCGCCCGGGCTGGAGTGCAGTGGCCGGATCTCAGTTCACTGCAAACTCTGCCTCCCGGGTTCCCGCCATTCTCCTGCCTCAGCCTCCGGAGTAGCTGGGACTACAGGCGCCCGCCACCTCGCCCGGCTAGATTTTTGTATTTTTTAGTAGAGACGGGGTTTCACTGTGTTAGCCAGGATGGTCTCGATCTCCTGACCTCGTGATCCGCCCGTCTCGGCCTCCCAAAGTGCTGGGATTACAGGCTTGAGCCACCGCGCCCGGCCTTTGGAAACTTTCGAGTGCTCAGAAGGTCCTCTTGGTTCTCCACAGTGTCACTATGCAAAATGCAAGCTTAGCATTTGAACTGTGAATTTGGAATCCTGCTGTGGTTTCTTTTGTGGTCTGCCAGATTTGATTCATGTGCAAGAAACTGATGGGCAGGCCATTACTTGTCCCTAAATCGCCCCTACCCACCCCCACCCAAATAATGCATTATTTCCTATTCTCTCTTTCCTTTTTCATAACTGTTCTTTGGAGTCAGATACATCTGAGCTTTACCCTAATTCTGCCGCTGGCTAATTATATGATCTTGGAGAATTTCTTAAAGTCTCTAAGACCCAGCTTAAATAAAACAAATGATAGAATCTGCCTCATGGAGATATTATCTGGATTAGACAGATGCAACATGTAAAGAATTTATAGGATATGTTATATAATAAGCACTAAATCAATGTCATCGGTTATTATGGTCTCTTTATGGTCACTTACATTTTTCTCTCTTACATTATGCAAATTTTTAAAAACAAGCTGTCCTAGAACTTTAAACATTTCCTGAAATGTTCTTGGAGTTTTACTGTGCATGTGGATCAATAATCCAAAGAACTCAACCACAAATGCAATTCTAAAGCCCAGTTGCCTGATGCTTTCCCAGGAATCACCTTTGGGAAGGCCAGAATACATTGAAATCCCTTCCAAAGAATTGGCCTAGGTGATGACAATTAGGTCAACAAAATGAATGGATAGAGTAGCAGGTGTTTGAAAGCTATGAACTGCAGGCCAAATTCAACTTGTCACCTGTCTTTGTAAATAAAGTTTTATTGAAACACTGCCACACTCATTCATTTAAGTAGCCTTGAGGGCAATTTCATGCTACAGCAGCAGAACTGGGTAGTTGCCGTATGGTACAAATGCCCAAAATAATCAAATGATCACTATCTGAAAATATTTGCTGAGCTATGGACTGGAGGGTACCTGAGTAGGAAAACACAGAAAGTGGGAGGAAGGTTTTAAAGAGCAGAACTGCCAAATGGTATTCAGAACTCAAGTTTCAAAGTAAGCATTCCAGGTTTCCCCTGGATTCCTGTATTGAAAAAGAACTCAAAGGCCAGCAGGGAAGAGAGGACAATAATCAACTATGGCTGGGACAAAAACGAATATTTTAAATTATAAATGACGATAAACTTCATTGATTATTCTCTTCCTGAGAAGGGAGAACGCTTTCTTACTAGGTCAGCCCTACAGAATTCAGTTATCTTTCAAAGACTGAATGAGGAAAAATCAACTCCTTCTGCATACCCATCAGATCCCCCAAATCCAGAAATGTTACCTTGATCTGCACAATAATGAGCTTAACCAGAGAGAGGAGTAGAGAGAGGAAAGCCTGGGTTGGCTGGTATGGGGACTCTTAGGAGTTTATAGGTAGGAAGGAGAGTCATTGTTTTTCTGTTTTTTGGTTTTTTGGCTTTTTGTTGTTGTTGTTGTTTTGGTTTTTTGTTTTGGAATAAATGCTCCTTTGGGTATTCTTGCAATGACACCAGCAAAGATCTGAATCACTTTACAAATCTTCCAGGTCATTAGATTCTCATTTGTTCAAAAGGGATTCTGTACCAGATCTGGCCATTATTTGGCTCACTTTTAATTTTATGCATGGAAAGAAAATGATTAGATGGGGTGTATTAAACTCAGAATAGAATTATGTATGTAAAGAATGCTAGTAGACCAGAATAAAAGACAGCAAGCAATAATGTCTGTGAAGACCAGACAAGGTCTCAGTGAGATACCACTTGGGCTGAGTCCTGAAGGAGCCACAGGGACTTGGACAGGGAAGGAGACACACGGGTGGTGAACGATGGAAAGGACACAGACATGAGCAAGGGCTAAACTTGCGGGAGGACTACACATTCTCTATGGCTGGAGAGCACTGGCCCATCCAGCAATACTGATGTTCCATTTAGTCCTCACTACAATCTGTCAAGACGGGCATTGGGATTGTGATTTTTACAGATGAGGAAACTGTGATATTAAAAGGAAAAATATATTTGACTAAAATTACACAATTTGATGAAGTGTCATTATTTGTATCTCACTTAATATCACCTTAAGAAAATTGTCCCTTTTGTGGACAATCTCTGGAAGGTTGAATTCTGGATGGTGACTATTTGGGGTAAGATTGAATAGTTACCCAATCTGAATATTCCCTAACATTTCTCCATCTATCTTGGAGTTGTTAGGATGCCAGGCAGCTTTTCTGCTCAGAGGTCATTAGGAGGTTTTTAAACTTTCCATTTTTCTTACGCAAAGATTCTAGGTTTGATTGCCCAACTGACAGCCATGTCCAATAAAAATCTAAACTAAACAGAATAATTTTGGTTGGAACTAGCCTTATTTGTCTTTTTAATTTAGCAGTGACTTGCTATATGACCACAGGTAACCCACTTTTCCTGCTTGGATGATATTACATATTAATCCAAATCTGAGAAAAATTGTAAAATAGGGAATTAATTACCGACTCAGGGCCACTCTTTTTCTTTCACAGTCTTCTTGCTGCTTCTATTTTTCCCTTAAAACTGCAGTGCTCTCTCACCTATTTTATGGAGTGAGTCTAATAAAATCATTCACAGTCAGGTAGAAGAAGTGACTAATAATCATCAAACTATACTAATATGTTATCTCTTTGCTTGTCTTATTAAAAGTGAACAAATATGCAAGCCAAAAGAGTCATTTCATAATTTGGGGATTTATGGCTTCTAGGCATTTCAAGAGAGGTATTTTCTCAGGGTACCGGTTGAGTAAGCACTTTCTCAAACTACACATGACTAGCTTCCTATTCATTCAAGAATAAAATCTCAGGATATCAATCATTGAATCAATCACTCAGATATACTTATTGAGTGTCCCCTGTTCCAAGTTCAGCGGAAGAACAAAGTGAGTTCCTGCCCTTGTGTTGTGGGTATGTTAGTGTGTAAGAGTTCACACTGACTTACACTTACCATGGATTCTCTTTTATGCTTTCATTGTGTCTAAGGTCATTTATTTCTTACAACATCCTAATCTGTAGGTATTTGATATTACATGGAGAAAACTGCAGCCCAGTGCATCTGAGTAATTTGTCTGTCATCACACAGCCAGGAAGAATGAGAGTAAAATGTGGCTTGGAAGGAAGTCTGACTCTACAGATCCCACTGCTACATTATATTATAGGTTGAGGTGAAAATATTAAGTAGAATTTTTTTAAAAAAGAAAAGAGAAAGAAAGCAAAGATAAGTATCACATGTAACTAATTTTCTAGGGGATGTTACAATTTTTAAATTTCAATTATCAAGAATTAATTCCCATCAAACTATGTCTTTATTTTTTCATCTTGATGTGTCTCACTGTAATGAATTTAAACTTGAGCTTGCCCTTAACTATTCCTCTCCCCCTTCATTTCTTTCTTTCTTTTTCTCTCTCTCATACAATGACACACTAATTCTTTTACACAATCTTGTCATCAAGCTGAAAATAATACACTTATATGACCTGTATGTCCCATTAGTACATTTTCATTACTTAAACAAAAGAGTTTCTCTTGAAAATCTCTTCATTAATGTGCCTGCTAAAATCTATTACAATAAAACTCTTGGTGGTTGTATAAAATCCTAAAGTAATTCTAAAAACATAAACATTTATTTCTCTTTGATTATTCTCTACACAACAGTAGTTTCCTTCCTACCACAGGAAAAAAAAAGTGTATTTTTAAACATATTAGATAGGCCTCTTAGAAAAGTCCATTTTCAAACAGAAACTTGACAATAGAAAGGCCTCTTTAATAAGTCCATTTTCAAACAGAAACTTGACAATAGAAAGGCCTCTTTAATAAGTCCATTTTCAAACAGAAACTCGACAATAGAAAGGCCTCTTTAATTTCCCCCTCACATTAAGTTTCCTATTCCAAGTGTGTGTCAAGAATTTAATTGCAGCATGAAATTAGCCAGTTATAAAATACTGTACTTGTGCCCTTGCCTTCTAAAGTAGAATGCACTAAATAATTTGCTTAATGGCCTCTAACATGAGACCTCGATTTAATAACCAGAGTGCCCTTATGTGTTGGATAAATTCCTAGTGAGATACGCTCTGTGTGTAATCCATCAAAACATCAATAGATCAAACGCACACACTCACACACACACAGAAACTAAAAGAAAAATATAAAGCTGATATGCCAAGCTGATGAGTTTAAAACGAACCAGCCTGGCAGATGACTGTACCGTGATTCCTTCTCTTATAGCTGTGTGAGCAATACCCTCAAGGACTCAGCGGTGGGGGATTACATGGCCAGTCCACAGACATGAGTGTGTTAGGGACCTTACATGTTTCTGTCTCTTTTTTCTGAAAGCTCTACTTCCTTAAAAAAAAAAAAAAAAATCGGTTTCTATAGTTGAGGTGGCCAAAAGGTTGGCTTCCAGAAAAGCAATGTTTCTATAATGATTACGTGTCAGTTTAGACATACCACTTTCAATATGATGGAAATGAATTCAATCCTTTTTTGTACTTCATAGAATTACAAAGATTTCTTTTCCTGATTACTTTTAACAAGCATTTTGCAAACTTATTAGTTCAGAGACTAGAGAAGATGGAAACAAAATCTAGTTGTTTAATGAACAGGCTAACATTTCTTGACCTATAATCTCCCTTTTCACTTTACTTTATGTTGAATTTATGTCCACATATTGCTTTGGATTTATGAGAACTAAGTCAGTGAGAGTAGCAGAAGATAATAGAATAAATATAAAATAAATTAAATGAAACAGAGGAAAGGATAATTTGAGGGAATTCCAAAACCTTCATATTGACTTTTTGACTTTGTAGTTTAGACTGGTAAATATAGGTAAATGCGTTACTAAACCAATGCATTTATGGCATTTATAGTGAAGATACTGAAATGTAAGGACTTGATAAAAAATAATACTAGATCATAACTCTGGGACTTTAGGTCTCAAAAGCCAATACTAAAAAAATTTAAAATTTCTATGTTAATTTATGAGCTAAGCAAAATGGATGACTCTTCCTGTAGTACTTAGAAGTGGTGTGCTATATTATTTACGAGGTTATTTGCTTTGCTCAGAGATGATAATTAGGATTTGAATAAAGCAAATTGAAACTGGAAAACATTAAAAGAAAGTATGCAGATGAGATTGATTAATTTGACTTACTTATATCTCAGAAGAAAAATAATTTGATAAAAACTTAAATTGTAATTAGTTCATTGTCCTGCTATCACATTTAATACAAAATCACATATTCTTAGTTCACTTTTTAAAATCTACCTTAATTAATTTGAAAGAGTTGAGGGAGACTCTTTTTCCCCAAAGTTTAGGTATGAATGTAAACAAAATAAAATAAAATAAAATATCATCTTTGAGATATTCAGTCTCAATCTTAAATTCATGATATTGAATTTCATCAAGTATCTTCGGGACTGTGTTATTAACATGAGGAATAAAGTATCTCCAAATCTTTATCTTAGAAAATTTCATAAAAAGATCGTATATTTCCATCATTGATAATACCTTCATGATGCATGTAGTAAAAAGGTGAGGTTTTTATTAACTAAATTGACTGCTCCAAGAGTTGAAACTAGTGAATGTATCTATTATGTACTATTTCTTGTCTGCCAGAATATGTTGCATTCTTATCAGCAACCAACAAGAGCTGCTAGTTGGCACATGGAGATAGTTTTATTGTGCTGTATCAGGTTGATCATTATGAGCCTGTCACTAAAATAGGGTTTTATCTGTGTGACTGAGATAACATAACATGCATGTATTATTAAGCACATCATTAAAAAATAAACATGCATACACTTGTCTAGGTGAACACCAGGCCACAATATGAGAAATTTGTTTATTCCTTCACATGTTCACTAAGGCCATTTCATTTTTTTCCCAGGTTGTAGTTCCTACAATAGTTCCTACATGCCATCAAGCCTGAATTGTACTCTTCATTCAATTCTGGGGTGACAGAGGTCATGCTGTTTTCATGTTAACTAAATCACAGTCTGTCTCAAACCAAGATGACCAATTGTGTTAAATTAAAGATAGAGGTTCTTTGCTGAAGGCAGCTTACACAGGGGGCTGTGTTGACACCTCTAAGCTGACTTTCTTTTAGAATTCTAAGTCACATTGAAAGGGAATGACTTGGATAGACAGGGTCACTGCATTAATGACAAATCCACAAGCTGCATGGCATTCATTCCTAAAACTCAATACCATCCTAATCTTTCATTCCCCTTCTTTAATGCAGTCATATAACTGCACAGGCTTCATGTTTTCACCTCATTTCAAAATGCTCTCTTGCATGCACCATCTCTCCTTGGAGACTTCTAATTTTGTAAGAAGTGATAGAATACTTTCCCTTCCACTATAGACTCAGAAGCAAGAGCTTTTATTTTCTAGTCATGTACGAAACTGATTGACTTCTTTAGAAAACTCACATGGTGTCAACTCAAACCAGAGTATCAGAAAGCCGTATTTTATTGTGTCTTTTAATAACGTCTGTTTATAATCATGAGAGCTTCTGATAGCTAGCCACTGGGAAGAATACTAGTCATAGTATCTATCATTAAAAATAATTCTTTGGCCGGGCGCGGTGGCTCAAGCCTGTAATCCCAGCACTTTGGGAGACTGAGACGGGTGGATCACGAGGTCAGGAG
>NW_012116599.1:4829058-4884982 GCF_000951035.1 Colobus angolensis palliatus | reverse complement strand
TGAACCCGGGAGGCGGAGCTTGCAGTGAGCTGAGATCCAGCCACTGCACTCCAGCCTGGGCCACAGAGCGAGACTCCGTCTCAAAAAAAAAAAATTCTTCATGATTAGAAACCAGGCTAAGATGCTGTCATTAAAATATTCATGGAAGTGTTCTGTTACTTTGTTTCCTTTTCTCCTTTATTCTCCTTGTTTTGTGCTTGAGAGTTTCCACCTGAAGGGTATCTCTACACTACGGTGATGCCCTCATCTGACTTTGCAAGTTTTGTATTGACTATACTTTTTTCCAGTTGTATTTTTAGCTGACACTGTTGGCAATGGTGTGTAGTTGAATTACTCCCTGCCAGTTTTTTTTTTTTTTTTTAAATAGATCGGTTCACAGCATCCTTGCCTGTTGCTTATCTCTCCAGTTATCTGTCCTTTTTTGCTGTTGCTGGTGGTGTTCATTCAGACAGACATCATTCTTCCCTTTTACCTGTTTATTCCAGTCTAACCCTGTGAAAAAAAATTCGTCATGAGTCAGGAGAAATTCCTCATGGCCTGTATTACTGGTATTGTGATTTGAGTGGCAGCCGACTGACACTTAGAGAACAATTTATCTACCTGAATTGGACTAGACATCACTAATGCACATGGCAGATTGATTGTACAGCTTTAGTGGACGTCTTCCTTATTAATGAGATTCAGTACGATTTGCTAAAAAGCCTTTTACTGGGTAGTTATTTTCCTTCCCCCTTCACAATCTCTTTTTATCCCATTTAATCTGTTGAACCATATACCATGTTTTGAAAATGTGTTTCTTTCCTCTACTTTTATTTGAAATACCGAGACATTTTAAATAATTGCTGGCAAACTGAACAGAACAAACACAAAATAAAAGAAAATAAATATTGGAATTGAAATGGATTATAAAAGACAGGAAACCAGAAAAAGAATTAAAATCCTAAAAAGTCATTTAAATGAAGTAAATGTAAAATTATGTGGAAAAGAAGAAGAAGAAAACAAACCAAGAATAACATTTGACATTTGAGATAACTGATTTCAAGAAATGAAAGTATTTGTACTGATAGGGGTTGTAAAGCATCATGGGATTCCTTTCTAAAGAAAATATGCTATTTGTATTGATTGGCTGAGAGTTGTGAGTTGCTGAGGTTTGGGGACTTCAAATAGGCCCCAGCAAAAATCTAGAGAAAAGCCATAAACTACACATCTCTTAACCCTCTGCTTCATTATCCAGAGGCCACTAGGCAGGAGAGAATAATTTGTCTTAACTCTGACTTTTTTCTAAAACACCAGAAGATGACATAAGGTTGAACTATTTTAGATTCTGGTCTCACCCTGAACAAATATTCCCTCCTATGTAATTTCCAACCTGGTACAGGAGGAGGACAAAAAAGGAAGTGACTTCTCTACTCCTGAGAGAAGAGTCTTCATGTGCTCTGATTACTACAGATATTTCCCCATTATCTTTCTTTTTAAATTTCCCCATTACTGTTTATTTTTGTAAATCACAAAATGTCGTCTGTCCCCTAAGTAAAATAAAATGCTGAAAGAATAACGTTCTCCTAAAAATAACCTAGAAAACAATTTGCTTGACAAATGATTTTCAATCCTATTTTGTCACTCGTCTCAAAAACAAATACTGTTTAAATTGTATATACTAACAGGCATCTAAATAATTTTTAAAATTTTATGTGACAGTCTAATAATAACAAGCAGCCTAGGTGGTTAAGAAGACTTCTCACTAGGTGCGGGGACTCATGCCTGTAATCCTAAGAGTTTGGAAGCCTGGGAAGGGAGGATTGCTTGAGTCTGGGACTTCAAGGCCAGCCTGGGCAACATAGTGAGATCCCATCTCTACCATCAGCTGGGCATGGTGGTGCATGACTGTGGTCCTAGCTGCCTGGGAGGCTGAGGTGGGAGGATCACTTGAGCCTGGGAGGTTGAGGCTACAGTGGGCCATGATTGCACCACTGCACTCCAGCCTGGGCAACAGAGGGAAATCCTGTCTCAAAAAATTTTTTTACCGTAAATAAATAAAACAAGAATCCCTCTAGAAAAAAATCCTAAAAACTCAAATGTATCCATGCCATTCTGATTCTCTCTGTAAAAGAGCTGGATATGTCAGAGTTACAATGACTCTATCAAGTACTATATGAATAAAGAAATACAAAAATTAGCTGGGTATGGCGGCATGTATGTGTAGTCTGAGCTACTCCAGAGGCTGAGGTGGAAAGATCACTTGAGCTTGGGAGGTAGAGGTTGCAGTGAGGCGAGATCACGCCACTGCACTCAGTGTGGGTGTCAGAGTGAGACCCTGTCTCAAAAACAAAAAGAAAAAAAAAAAGAAAAGAAAAGAAAAGAAAAAGAAGAAAGAACTCCTCTTTGCCTGTGCAAAAGACTGCTGTCAGTTATTGTTGGACCAGCTTCCCCTAGCATCCCCAAACCAATATGAAACTGAAACCTACCAGTAGCATTTACCCTGCAATGTTGAATATACATTGCTCTTCAGAAAAGAAATCAAACTACAAAAAAATTTTAAAAATTATTTTAGGTTTTAGTTCTTGTAGACATAAAGTAGGCATTTTATCTTCACAATTCATTACCTCTTCCCTTCTTTAACTTTAGCCTAAATGTATGACATTTTCACCAAAACATTTATATTAATAGAGTAAAAATATAGCAGCTCATGTGCCAAGAAAAAACCTTTCAGGGTAATTCCCTGGATATATCTGGAAATTCATTAGCGAATTGCACTTACAATATCACATGTTATGCCTGCTTATTTACTATTCCCTTGGAGAAGTCATCATCAGTGCACTGAGCGGGTTCAACACAATCTGATTTGACAAATGTTTACTAACCTACTATGCACAAGAGACAGCTTCTCTGCTCTTGGAAGCTAGTTTAATAATTAAGACTAAACCTACCAATTATTGCATCCTTTTGAATCTATTCATATGCCAAAATTATCCTTGTGTAATTTTAACTATTTTAGGAGAAAGAACAAAATATGTGTACATTGATAAAATAAAACAAAATGATAAAGTAGAAAATTCACAGTTGGGGGCTGGGTACATGTGTCATTTGCAAATGTCCAAAGCAAACAATCTTCCCGTGTATTGCTTTCTACTCTACATGGAAGTGAAATCTTTGTAGACATGTGCCATATGATGTTATTAAGATGGCCACGTTAAGTGATAAAGATGAAGGTAAAAATGGTGACAGTAAAAATAATAATAATAATAGTAATAATAATATTAATACAAATACAATAATAGAGGCTACCAATTCTATAATAAGTTGGTTACCCCACTAGTTGTGCCACATGTTCTATCTTTTCTTTCTTTTGACAGCTCAACAAAATGAAGATTGTTATTTCCAATTCAAAAGGGATAAACAACTTTAAGAGTTAAGGGACTCATTATGAATCTCATTAAAGCTAGCAAGTGAAAGAAACTGATTCCACCTTGTATTAAGGCACAAGGATTTTCCCACTACTATGTTCCCTTTCACCCATATACACAGCATTACTCCAAGTTTCATTCTTACAATGAGGTAGTAACCTACAGGTTTATTGAAATACCCAAGAACAGAAAACATCCCTAGTTTTCTATCTAGTTGAAAGCATCAACTAGTTATCTGTGTATCCATCATTGCAAAAATGTCTTAAGTGAACATCACCAATGCTAATAACTGAATCTTCCCATTATCAGAGCATTTTTCCTTTTTGAAAATGTCAAGCATTCTGTAGGCCTACATCTGCCGTTTACCTTCCTTCTTAGATTACAGGATTTGTGACTGTCATCTCTGCCCTAAACTGGAAAGCAGCTGAGTGTGTGGATCATACAGCTCTTAGAATCAGTGTCACCGATTGCATGATTTCACTAACTGCACAAAAGGCAGAGACCTCTAGGCAATCGTTCATTTGTTCTGGTTAATCTGGGTGCTTGCCCTCCATTTGCTATTTAATGAGTGTAAAGTTTCGGTTTTGCAAGATGAATAAGTTCTAGAGATCTGTACCTGTGGTTAACAATACTGTGTTACGCACTTAAAAATTTGTTAGGAGAATAGATCTCATGTGTGATGTTATTACACATATACAATAGCAAAAACTTTCCTGAAACTTAAATGTGTATATGTATACAGTTTTTAGAGTTTTATAAAAGCATTTCAGAATTTTTGACTTTTCCTAAGTATATTAAAAGTTTTATAAAAGTATTAACATTTCTGTAAAACTGTCAACCTCATACCTACAAATTATCAAAAACGAAACATGAAATTCTAACAAAGAGCAACAAATCATTGAAATCCTAATACACATCTCAAACATACTGTGTCTACAACTTTTCTCAACAAACCTGGTTATTCTGCCATCTTCCACATCTCAGTTAATGGAAACGCCATCCTTTTAGCTTGCTCTCACACTTCCCATCCAATCTATCACCAAATTCTGTCAATTCTACCTTCAGAATGTAACTACGATTCCATCACATCTCACCTCCTCCAGGGCTGCTGCTCTGGTCCTAGCCACCATCTTCCCTCATCTCTATTGCTTTTACAGCCTCCTAACTGGTCTCCCTGCCCTGCCCTTACTGAGACCCGTCTCATCCCAACTTCACCCTGAGCTAAGCCGGCTTCCTGACAGTAACCTCCACGTCCTCACGAGATTGGACTCCACTGCTTCTGGCCCAATCTTCTAACCCCCACCTCACCTGCTCTGCCCTGTTGGAACCACAGTGATATCCTTCATGGACCTTCTATCCTTCTATGTGCTAGGAATGCTCCCCATTATGACCTCTTCTCTCCACATTCCTTCTTCCTTAGAAATCTGTTTTTCCTGAGGTCTGCATGGCTTCTTTACTCACTTATTACTTCAGGTCTTTATTCAAATGTCACATCCTCACTGAGTCTTTCCCTGAGCTTATTTTAAATTGCACTATCCCCATGCTCCTGATCCCTAATTCTCTTGTTTAGTTTTTTTTGTTTTCACAGAATTTATTACATTTGCGCTTACTCTGTATGTACTTGTTTCCTTTTTGTCTGCCTTCTCCACCTCCCAACCCCCTACCAGATTGTAACTCCGATGAAGACAAGCATGTTTTGGTATTTTGTTCACCATCTTATCCCAAGCACCTAGAGCAATGACTGACATATAATAGATGCCCAATATATGCTTAATGAAAAATTTAATACAGAAAAAAATAGCTATGCAATACATACAAACATCAACCTAATAGAAAATTAAGAAGTCTCCTTGGTAACAGCTCTCTTCATTCTTTGCTGAACCACTTCATTTTTTATTCAAACATCAGGATATGCTGAGTGGTATACTTAGCTCCAAATCAGAGATGAAAATGCAATTTACAATTAAAATAATGGATTTTAAATACTGGTCTTTTTATTTTTTAAAACATCTTCCTTGTACATCTTACTGAAATTGATTTTCTTTTTCTTTCTTTTATAAAGTGATCTTTTTTTCTGCTTCCTAGCAGGCTAGCTATATTCACATTCCAGTATGGACATGAATATTCCATTGTGTATTTCCAAATATGAGCATTATTGGGAATAACTTTTAACTAGAGGCATGTGTTTCAGGCAGAGTTTCATTTTGAGGGGGGACTTGATTTTCCTTTTATCAATTCATAATTAAAATTAATTTTAAGGTAACCCATACATATATAGTGAAGACATTTTCTTTAGGCGACCTCAAAGTTAGAAGTCTTGGAGCAATTTTATTAGCATGCTCAGGCTGTATTCTAGCAGTTTCATTTGTTACATTAGACACATTCTCTAGGAGACATTGCATTTTTAGCAGTTAAAAAAGTCCCCTGACTCACAGCCTTACTCCATAATAATTTCTTTTTCCTATGGGTTTTTTTTTTTTTTAAACATTTTACAAAGGCCATCTTTGGTTAAAGATATCTTCCAATAGCTAGAAGAATATAAAAAATAGTCCTCAACAGGAAACTATTGACAGTCAGTCTATAACTATCTCTCCACATTTAACATTACTTTTCAAAGAAAAATTACCTTAAATTCTCCAATGGGCTTCTGTTTAATCATTCAATTTGCCATGGTGTTGGATGTTTGGAAGGTCCACGCTTCACTGCAATTTCCTCTGTCAGAAGAGCTTAATTCTCATGCTGACTGAGTAGCTCACATGAGGCTCTGTTCTGAAAGGCCCCTCCTCTTGCCAACATCTGTCTATTTATTTCAGATATAGAACAGATATTGAGCTTCTTAAAATGTAAAATAAGTGCTACTTCTAGGATATAATTAAAGTTAAAACAACCAAAAGTATAAATAGCTCTTGAAAGGTACGTGAGAAGACTGAAGGAGGCTTACCCTAACAGGAACCTTTAAAGGACCTTTTTTTTTAACGTTGCCTCTACTCTGTCCTGGCAGGTGACTAGATGAAAAATCAAGGATTGTCTCTATTACTAATATAAGCACAATGTAAACTGTAAATTTATAAATTCTGAAGTTTGTATTAAGCATCTTGGGAATCTTGATGGCTCTAACTGAAAACAATAGGCAAGCAGGACAGACGCCATTTTGACTTGTATAAGGGGACTCCTTAGATTAACTTTCACCATGAGCACTAAAAAAAAAAAAAAAAAAAGAACACCTATCATAAATTAATTCATTTAGAATCATCCTTGCAGATTAAACATCTGGCTCAATAAAGAATTTTTCTGGTCTAATCATATGGTTTGAGGAATAAAAAACTTCCCCATGCATTTGATATTTTTTAATCAAAATTACTCCCATATATGAATATCTTGTTTAGCTTTGAAGAAGAAAATCTGGATGCATGATTTTTACATAAAAACAAGCAAAGCAGTTTGTGGTCCCCCGAAATGATTAATAGAAAAGTGATTCAAATTAATCACAAACACAAGAGAAAGCTGAAATTAGAGAAGGTTATTAAGATACTGGCTGCTGTTTAATCTCACCCGTTATCAACACATTAACCTTGTTTTCTCTGCCTGAGCACTAAGTCCTACAGCAAAATTAGGTCAGAAATTCACATCAGATCAGATCAGCTGACTCATTCCAGCAAGACCCTGACATGCTGCAGATTTGAGTTTAATTCTAGATAGGAGGATGGCTGAAGGCTTTTGTGTGTGTGTGTGTGTGTGTGTGTGTGTGTGTCTGTTGCTCAAAGCATAGATTAGTTACATAGTATTTCTGTGCTCCCTGTAGAGTATTCCTAAATACTCTTAGGCAAGCTGGTGGAGTATTTCTTAAAGTTGACAGGGTGTTTCCCAACCTTTGTTAAACCATGTTCACTCCACCTGTGCAATGGGGCTTTTTAAACACTGCTTTTCATGTAGAAATAGGGTATCTCATTTTTCTACATGCCTCCAATTAAAACAAACCTAATAATATTAGCTACTCGTGACCAAAATAGCTATTCATGGTGCAATGAGTGGGTATATCATTCACAAAAATGCACTTCAATAGATGCTATTTCCACAAAGTCTACTGCCACAAATCATGGGTATGTTCCCAGAAGCCATTACTATCTAAAGAGGATTTATGTAACTGTTAACATTTCTCTAATAAGAGCTCTCTGTGTAATTATGTCTTTGGGTAAAGTAGTCATTTAAAATATTAACCAATTCAAAACTTGGATGTCATAACCGTTTGCCTTTTGGGTAGCAATGTGTTAGTAAAGGAAAAACAAATATTTTCTTTATTTTTATTTTTGCTTTATTTTTCTTCATGGTCCAAAGGAAGTTTAGTGGTTCTTTTTGAGTAACAGAAATAATGACTGTTTCAAATATAGATAGCTTTCAAGTACATATAATAATATGCAATTGCATGTATTTTTTTAAAGGAGCTGTAAGTAATCTAATTCCATTTCCATCACTTTTAAAGAGGAAATATAACCTCATATAGATCCCTTGAGGGCATCCACAGGGAACAGAGACGCTCCTAATCAGCCTAAGTAGTCCTTTGTGTCAGAACCACTTTGCTAAAGTCGAGAGCTGTCTTCCAGATTCACAATGTTTAGGAAAATGTAACTAATGTAGCATTTGTTTGATTAGAAAAAAAGAAATCCTACCCTTACCTATGGGAGATATGATGCTCAGAAAGACATGTACTGGGAACAGCTTTTCTTGTTGCTTTTAATTTAAAGGATGTTTCCTATACTGTTTTTAAAATACTATAGCTAATAGCAAAATGAGACAGTGCAAGAACCAGTTTCAGAGTTCAGAAAGAAAACTTTGTTTGAAGGGACTTTTTGTGCATTTGGCGTATCAGATTATCTTTGGATTGCCTGTCCTTCTCAGGGGATATCGTCACTTGATGGCCTAAACTTGGTGGCCTGTAAATAGTCAACTCCCAGGAAGGTGTTCACAGGTACACCCAGGTACTGCCTTAAGGGATGTTTGTGGTTGGACTCTGTTCTAGTCCGTCACTTGCCTTCTTCTCATTGGCTGGTTCCTGAACGTGTCAATGGTTCAATACACGACTAGCCTTCCTGTTTCTTGCCTTTTCTCTCAATCACATGATAAACTGGAATTTTGCAACCCATCTCAAGGGAACTCATTTGTGTGAAGCTATAGGTTTTGTGTGTTTGTTTTCTTAAAGGTTTTTCATAAAAAAAGTAAATCTCATTTAACAGTGCCTGCACAAAGCCATTAGGATTTTAAATAGCAGAAAAGATGAGCTACTAAAATAATTTTTCATTCTCCATTAACTTGTTTCCTTTAAGGCTTTTTCTCTTTTTCACCAAATGTTATTTGAAGCTGTTAGGAAAAACACGAAGAGCATCGCTTTTTATTTGATATTTTTTCACCCAGCCAGACTTTTGAGTAAAATCCCATTTGAGAAATGGAAGTGAAGGTGCAAGAAAGTTAATAGTGACAAGGTGCTCAAGTTAGTTTAAAAATAAGGAATTGGGCTCAGAAAGCCTAAGTGACTTAGAACACTGAGAAAGTGATGAGGATATTCTTTTTCTAAGAGCTCAGTGTTTTAAGCTTCCCAGCATCAGCACAAAAGGCATTTCAGCACATATGTGATCCAGAAGGTCAATCATATGAAATCCTATTTCCATTTTTTAAGCAATCCTTGGCAGTCTGCACGTTTCTGAAATTGCAACTGGCATATTTCACAGAGAATTATCATCAATGCCTTTTCAAGGTCAAACATGCCCCATCTTTAGATTTTCAGCATGTATATTCTATATACTAAACTGCAGTATAGTTTTAAAAGGCATCAAGCAGATATGTTACACAATTTTAAGTAATTAGACTACGTTTATTAATGCCTCATTGAATTCTCTCTACTCAATGTAAATTGCATGCTAAAAATATTAAAACATGTGTTAGGTTTAGATGTTGGTCCTCTGTATCTTTCACCATCCCCGGAATCCCAAAATGCCAGTGTGACTAGCAACTTGCTATGGACTTTCTCAAAATACTGAAAACACATTTTTTTAATTAAGAACGTGGCAGCAATTCCAAAATTGTAGTTTGAGAAAAGAATGAAAGACTGTTATTATTTTTAAATTGTCAGAACTCTGAGATATCCAGTCACCATATGAATGAAATAAAATTGAATGTGGACGTTACCATGAGTACTGAGACTAGATCATTTGAGATTCCACAGCCAGTCTATCATAAGGAGGTTAAAGACTTTAGCCTCCTCATCCTGTCCTATCATTACTTGTTTGGCCTGTTTCACTTTTCTCTCTCCAACTTCCTCCCTTACCTATCCAGATACTATCTCTGTCCTCACACCGTAGGTGGGTCCTGCTTTTGGAAAAGAAAGACACCTGAGAAATCGCAACAACTAGAAAACTTTACTAGTATTCTGTCCCCTCCAGAGATATTCATGTTTTAAATTAAAATTCTAGAAAAACATGTTGGGGAGGGAAAGTAGGAAAGAAAGGAAAATTCTAGTTAGCCAGACACATATACATTTTTCAAATCCTAGTGCATGTGCTTACTGTGAGGACAGTAATAAAATAATGTTTGGGATATGATTGACCTCACCAGATTTGGGGCATAGCCCACAAATGACTGTCTCCCATATGTGCACCTGGTCAGGGTTCCTGCTGCCATCTGAATCTCTACCTGTGATTGTCTTTGAGGTGAGGTCTGAGTGTGTCCTGACGGGAGTAATTCCCCTGTGCCTCCGCAGCACAGGCATAGAACAGATTTCCATCTTGGTTTACTTTCCTAGCCCACTATTTTCCCACTAGAGCTTGTCCTAGACCCAAGGCTCCAGCTCTTCTCCACTTGGCAGCTTTAACTGTACTGAAGCTTTTGGAGAAACAGGGAGAAAGGACTGTTCTTTAATTCCACCTTTCTGTTTCTTTTTCTACTAGTTATTCTCAGCTGCTCTGATGGTTTTTCACAAATTTTATCTCCATAATTTGGCTCCTGATTTAAATCTATGTATTGACTTTAGATAACCAGGTTTGGGAACTTTTCACGCCAGTTTTTAATCTTTCATTCAGTCATGATATATTCATCCACATAACGTGGCATCTGTCTTCTTACCAGGGCTGAGCAGTCAGTGCTCCATCTAGAATGTCCTAGACGCCTCCCTTCCTACCTACTCAAGGACTCTCTAACAGCAACTTTTCCCTTTCTCTAAGTCATCAATATTTCTCCTTCTGCAGTAATCATTCACACCCACATTTTGAATATGCTAATTTTCTCCCTTCTTACGGGAACAAAATTTTTATTTAAAAAAAAAAAAGTTGGGTACGGTGGCTCACGCCTGTAATCCCAGCACTTTGGGAGGCTGAGGCAGGTGGATCGTGAGGTCAAGAGATCAAGACCATCTTGGCCAACATAGCAAAACCTCATCTCTACTAAAAATACAAAAATTAGCTGGGCATGGTGGTGCATGCCTGTAGTCCCAGCTACTCCGGAGGCTGAGGCAGGAGAATTGCTCGAACCTGGGAGGCAGAGGTTGCAGTTATAAATGATAATATAATATTATTATAGTATAATATAATATATATTTATAAATGATGTATTTATAAATAATATAATATTACATCAAATAAATACATCATTTATAAATATATATTGTACATATATGTATTTATAAATAATAAATACATCATTTATAAATATATACTATTTATAAATAACATACTTATTTATAAATAACACGTATGTTATTTATAAATAATTATTTATATTCTGTTCAAATCCTTTATTTTCATTCTCTTGTGAACACAATCCTATTCAGTTTTGTTCCTGGCCCTTCAGTGAAATTGTTCTTATTAATAACACCAATGTGGTAAAAAGCAATGGTCAGTTCTCAGGCTTCCACGTATTTGATGTATCAGCCAAATGTCTCTCTCTTCTTTAATCGCTTCTGACACTTCACTCTAAGGCATCACACTCCTTTGTGGTTCTCCCCTCTCACTAACTGTTCTTGCTGAATTCTTCCACAGTTCCTATCATATGAGCAATCAGGTGCCTCCAGGGGGCAATCCTGGGTTCTTTTATCATCTCTAATTAAATTTAAGTCCTAGTTATCCTCATATCGGCTCATGATGGTGAAATCTATAGACTACAACTCTCATATTTGTACCTTCGGCTTGGAACTCTACCGTAGCTTCCAGATTCTTTACTCAACGGCCTCCATCACCTCCACTTGGACATTTAAAAGGCTTCATAAAATCGTCATACCAAAGCTGAGCTCCTGTCCCGCCATCACTTACCCTAAACTTGCTTCCCTTTTAGTCTTTGCCATTGCATTAAATGGAAACATCCTTCTGCTAGCCTAGGCAAAAACAAAATAAAGTAGAAAACAACAACAGAACAAACCCGAGAGCCACCTCTAATTAATTTTTTTCTCTCTTGCTCAACTACTGCATCTCATCAATCAGAAAATTCAAATGGTGCCCATAAATTTATTATTTTACACCACCTTTACCGCTACCATCCCAGTGCAAACCAACGTTATCTCTCAGCAGTTAGGACACAACAAAATGATGTACTTCTCTCTTTTGCTCTATTCTCAAGTAGGACTAAAATTTTATCTTCTGCTTATGGGCTGAGTAGACGTGAATGTCTCCAGATAATATGGGACTTCTTCCATTCAATGTGTGATCTGAATTATCTTTACTTTTATGCTATTAACATAGTTCTGAAAAATATTGCTTTATCAGACTAGCAGGAATCAACTCAAAGTTCACATAAATGGATTACTTAGACCTCACTTACCATGTAATGACAGGGTTTTACTGTGTCTCCATTTACCTAAATGCCTGTTCCTAAGTCCCTTGGACTTTAGTCCTCTGAGGTTATGCCCCTTTTTGAACACTTGACAGTTAACCACCTAAAAATTAGCCATTTTTGTTGTCTTAATAACTATGAATCTTTAAGTAGAAACCTACTGAAGCTTGTTAATGAAATACAGAAGATAGTAGTACAGTGATAAGCACACTTTGGGTGTTCTGTAAAAGCTAATGGAATGATCCAGAAAATAATTTTATTTATATGCTTACAGAAAAGGATTTATTATTGAGTTTTAATGCCAAGATTACAAACTTCAGACTTTAGAGTTTTGAAGTTACTTTCAAAAACATGTAGGTCATCCTTTGTATTTTGAATTTTAGAAAACTCAGACTCATAAAACTAAAGTTAAATGCTCACACACAAAAAAAGTCCCTCAAAAATACTTCACAGAAGAAAAAAATGTCCTAAGATGGCATTTATACGCTCTAGAAAATTATTGTGATACCTGTTAAAATTGGTTAGAAATCAAAATCACATAGTCCTCAAAAATAAATTAATTGACTTTAAATATAAATACATGCAATTGTGAAAATGTTGATCAGTTATGCAATTTTTATACCTGATAATATATTTTCATTTTAATAGTCCAGAGAAAAAAGAGTTCTCTTTTAAAACAATCTTGTACACCATTCCTTTCTATTTCTAGCTTTTTGCTTCCAAATCATCTCTCTCTCTCCATATAGTTATTTTTAATTAAATTATCGGAGTAGTGTGATCTTACCTAGCTTCTTTATAAGCATGAAAAATTCATTTTAAGATAATATTTTAGTTTTTTAAATATCGTAGCGTACAGAGATGATAAGCAAAAGTATTAACGCCTGATTAGATGAAAAATCTCCCAATTAACCATCAAAATGTCTTTCATATTATTATTATTCAGTTATCAAGCTAATTGATATAGATTAAGTCCCTATATTCTGGATTTTTCATTTAGTGAATGAACTTTATTGAAGAAACAGGATTCCATCTGACACAGGTGTCTCCCTGTACCAACAGAAGACACACACACATGCAAACTGAAAGCATTGTGACATTCTTTTTAAAAAATCAAAAGATATGCATTCTTCGTTTGGTGTCAGCACTCTAGGAAATTTAACCTCAATTTGGAAGGCCACCCTCTGGGGCTCATCAGCTAGTAGCTGGTAGGTTTTGCATCATAAAAGTAATTCCGTTTGAACAAACTTGTGGCACTTGGTACCAAACAAGAAATTTAACAGCCACAAAATTCTGCGTAGGGAGAGCACACCGTGAGGATTCTACCTGCCTTCAGAGGCTCACGTAAGTATAATTATTGATGTTTCTTGGCCATAATCTAGAAAGAAGATGAGCTCTATTTAAAGGTAAGAACTATAATCAAAGGCCATTAAAGGTAGGGATTTTCATCAAACTTGGGCTATTGAAGGGTTTGTGTTTTCCCTTGCTCCTTTGCCAAGAGGTTATTGAGCATAAGCTTTTGTTCAGAGGAAACTGAATTTTTCCCCATCCCGTCTGTAGCTGCAGATGCGCACACATAAGGAAATAACTGTTGTTAACTAAGGATGATATTGGCAGGGTGGGTGGTGTTTTCGTTATAGTTGAGAGTTCACTTTCATATACTCTCGCCAAGTCTAACTGACTCTGAAAGACCTTTTCTGACCGAGCGACAACATCACAGCCTTAACAGCCCTCATGGACTTTCTTGTGTGCACAAAACTCGAAATAATTTTATTTATATTTACCGTTTTATTGCTTCTTCTTGTCTTCGGCGTTTTTCATTCTTCTCTTTCAAATAGGCCAGGTTAGTTTCATTTCTCAAGCGATCATTCTCTCGCGCAATATCTGATGCATTCTGAATAACCAAGCCATCATAGGCCTTCATCCCCATATCCTCAATGTACTGGAGAAATGTGTCCAAAGGGTCTTCCTCGGGATTAGAACTCATCATCTTGGAGGGTATCATGTAAAGAGGAACACTGCCTGCAGGGTGAGAACACATTTTACTTTTATCCAGGGTGGGGAAAAAAGCAAGGTGCTGTTTATTATCCCTAACAACTCAAATCTCCAATGATTATGACCAAATCTGATTGGAGAAAATGTCCCACTAGAATAATTGCAACCAGAATATTTGAAGTAAATATTAAATAAGTGCTACCTGAGTAGCAAACCCTCTCTTAAAGTAGCAACACTAGCAGGACAAAGGCCAAAGCTCTTGAACTATAAGATGATGTGAAGGTGTAAATACTGTATGCAAAGTTAAACATTTGGTTTGCATAATTACAATAATAATTTTGTTTCTTACAATATGTTTCTACACAAAGAAGATATATAAGATCCAAGCTTCATGTATTTCTGATTGCCATAAAGACTTTTCTGTTCAATTTCAAGTAAAATGATGTAATTATTTGGAAAGAACTTTTGTACATATATGTGCTTCCCTTAATTTTTGAAATTAAAATGTATGAATCTGAACTATTTATGCAAAATATAGTAGTAGTAAAAGAAAAACACATTTCTAATATAACCGTATCTATAAAAGAATCCTTTTTAACTCTTCATTCCTCTCCATAATGGTCCTCCATAATGCCTTCATACTACAACTAACATATCGTAGATCACTAGGACCACATGAATCCTGACCAGTCTGGTAATTCAAGCATTGACAACTGTTGTCTCATTGTTACATGAAGTTTTAAAAACTTGAGCCTCAGAAAGGATTACTGAGAAACCAAAATTAATCAAAACAAAACAAAAAAGCATAGGAATTTCAATTAGCATATATTACTCTCAACTGTAAAATGATGCTAGTAATAACTCCTACCTCCTGCTGATGTGAAGGTTAGGACAGGTGAAGACTGTAAATAATTTAGAATAGAGTTAAACAATAGTAAGTATGTAATACTATTAGCTAATATTATCATTAAAAAGTATGAACTGGCAGCAATAGTAATGTCAAATGTATATGTGTGGTTAGATGGGTAGATGGACAGATGAGTGGAAGGAAGGCTTACTGTACTAATTGCGTATTAATTGTGGTATAAGAAACTGGTATAATTGAGTCAGATTAAAAAACCAAAAGCAAAGTCAATTAACAAGGGGGAAAAAATTCTCCATTCAAAAGTTATCAATTCCCTTGCATGTTTTACTTTCTTTAAAAGACTTAGAAAGATATTTTTAAAATATCAGCCCAACTCTTTGATGTAAAACTCCCAGACTTTTGTTTTTTCAATTACAAATAATTTTCATTCTGATTTTTTTACAGGTATAATCATGTTCCAAAACCTGGATAATAACTATGGAAATTTTACTTCTCATCAGACTTTATTAGCATTTCAGCTGCCAGTCAATCCATATTTGATTTGGAACCCATGCTGAATTTAAGGATTTTTCTCTCCTGTCTAAGAAATTATTGAAACTGGAGCCTCAATAAGGTTGTTTGTTAACTCTTCATTTTCATGTTAAGTTTTTATATGTTTTGTTTTATGTTAAGCTGTAATAGGTTAGCAAATGAAATGTCCTTTTAATTCCAACTATCTGGTGTAATTGAATTGTATTTTAATATCAGTCTGTCAGATTAGATGCTTATGTGATGGACATTAAGAATAGCAAATTAATGCTACAAATGATTGCAATTTGGGGAAAAATACAAGAAAATGATTCTCAGAGAGCTAAAGCATTGCCATTGTCAGGAATTCACTTCTACCAAGGACTTAAGCACTAGTCCTTACTAGTGCCTGGATAAAAAAAGAGCAGCATAACTTCACGACAATTAATTCTACCCAAGTTAAGCAAGCCAAGTCACCATTACAAGAATTCTAGAGATAATGCCTCCGGCTGGATGAGGATCACTCCTACCGGCCCTCTAGCAAAATTGTATATTTCCCAATTGAATAAGGCATTATTACCCAAAGGTTTTTTTTTTTTCCTTAAGTTTTCCTCCAACCAAAATGACACCAGAGATTTCTACACAGTTTATATATTCCAAATATCAATAGGGCTACTTGTTTACCTCTGAAAACTAATTATCTTCCTAAGTAGTCTTTCAAATTGGCTGGAATTTAAATTATTTTTGTTCTGAGAAAATATTAAATAATATTATGAAGTATTTACACTATAGAAAGATGTGTTTAACAAAATGGAGATCAATTTTTTTGAGATGAAAATGAACCATCATATCTAGTAAAACTTCAAAGTAATGAAAATTGGATAAATGTTTGTACACATGCTCCTGCCACCTAGTTCTAGAAAAGTATTAAATTCCATGACCATTCATTTATTCAAGTATTTGTTGAGCACGTGTTATGAACAGACCTCATGAAGGCAGAATTATGTCCCTCTAGATGTCTTCATGGCAGTGTTAGAGCAAAATAAATAAATAATTGCACTACTTGTGACTAGTGTTGATTTAGGTGGACTTCACTAGTTGGTCATACACATTTTATTTTCACTATTTTTAAGAGTGAGCAAGAAACATTGTTCGACGATCGTGTTTAGTCTCTGAAAATGAACACAGGCCCGATCAATGTTTAAACATCACACCTCTTTGTTTACTTGTTCACATGTAAAAAGTATAATAGTTTGTAATATTGAGGAGGCTGTGAGGCTGTCCTGAAGAGCATGGATAAGGAGGCTGGCAGAATGGCCTATAAACCCCAGTGAAGGCACCTCTAGCTCTAAGACTTCCTACAAGTTAATTAACGTTTTTCAGCTACAATTTCCACATTAAAAAAAATAGTGGTTGGAATAGACTCATGTTGTGGGTATTGAGTTAGAAATGCAAATTCCATAAATTTAACCATTATTAATAGTCACTAACATTACTGTTAGTTTCCCAATTCTTAAACATGGCTAGAATTATATTTAATAATAATATAACCCCTTGATAAATGTAATTTTACTTTGAAGCAAAGGTAAGTACAATGTTTATTGTAGTGCAACTTCCTTCAACATGCATTTGTAAATGGAGGCCAGGTTAGGAGTTCGTACATTCTTCCCCCAAACAAATATATATGGACAGCTCCACATAACCATTGTCCCCCATTGTCCACATCCAGAAAATAAAGAAACTGGGACACATGGACCACGAAGCTCATCCCATCTCTCAAACCCTAGATCTCCACCCTTCCAAGCCAAAAGTGTTTCTCAGGCAACTGAACTATGAGTAAATAGATTCATGGCCTCACTAGCGAAAAGACAACCTTATGTTCATTGTCTACTTCATTACAGCTGCTACCAATTCAAAGCAGTGAGAACCCACAGACAGGTACAACCATAAATCTCCTTGTTTTTTGGAAATTTATATTTACACCTAAGGTAGATATTGAATAAGGTATGTTGTAAACCCCCAAAAAGTTGGCTGCGTTTTGACTGTTGGATGTTCAGTCAAGTTTATTTGTGGTCCTTAAATGACAATAAGGTATGCAAGAATTTTATAAAGGTTTGCCTTGAACATCTAATCCTATGTTGGCATCCTAGAAGACCCTATTTGTTAAGAGGCAAATGTCCCCTCTCCTCCAGGTAGCATCTTTAGCTCTGTCTCAGTAAGTAAGGGAGTCTGACTTACTGAACGACCATTAACTGGTGCATGGGGTATTTGTGACAACAGAGTGGGTGAGACTAAGGTGGAACTCTGGCTTTTCTACAGGCATCCCTTTTAATTGAGTTCATCCCCTTTAATTGAGTTCATTGAGTCTGTTGCCATTTTTGCTCAAAACAAATTAGACATTTTAGCCCCTTCCCTGCTCCCTGAGCATTGGTTGAAAACGAGCATCTTTGGTCTTCATTTAGAAGACAGATGTATTCTCTTTGCAATGCACAATATTGATACAAGCAGTGCAACACTGTGTGTGCATTCCTTGAAATTTGTGGCCAACATTTAAAATTTGTGTCAGGGACCCTCCTGGGAAAGCACCTAAAATGACTGAAATCAGATTTCCTGTACAATCTACAGATACCTTCACATCCTCCCTTTCTCTGTCTTTCCTCCACTGTGGTATTCTGCATTCATAAAAGACTCTTTTTGTTTAAGTTTTTAGATTACTGTATCTAGAATCATAGCCATTCTAATGTAAGTTACAGATGTTGACTTTCACACAGCTGTATGGTTAACTGCTCAACTTTATTTTATTCTTTTACTTTGTTATTTACATCATGTTGACCACACCCTTCACAAAGATCACTTTGTATAACACTGTGACACTTCTCAAAATTTGAAATTTCATTCCACCCAGCTAAATTGCACCAAATTAAACTGATGGAATTCTTACCATAAGTTAAATGCTAAGCATGTAACTGTTTATTGAGTTAACCATTTTCTTATTTTCTTTTGTGCAAGGCCATCATTATACTTTACCAATGCTGAACCTAGAGCTGAAGGTAACATTCCATTTCTTTACAATTGTTTTCACTGAAATAAAACTACCCATTATATACACATGTGGAGCATAAGCTAAGTATAGTATGTCCAAATGGAATTCATAGAAACACTAAAACATTTAAAAAACACTTCATTTTTTTTTCTGTAGTTTCCTGCTACTGCTTCCATCCAGAGAAGTCAAGAAGCTAAGACACTACGTGACCCTTAGTTCCGAAGCTTAAAAAAAGCAGCATTTTTGAGAAAGATGTGTATGCAAAAGAATTGAACTAAGATTATAGATTTATGTGGGCTATTCCCATTGTAAATTAAGGTATCAGTTGTGTGTGGTCTCAATCTACCAGAGGGTATTTATTGTGGCACCAACTAATATCAAGATTGAGTTCCCCATGATATAGAGGGTTTTTGATTAATTACAAGATATTGTTGAATCAATGGTGTACAAAGAGTAAGATAAATATTAGGCATGCCATCTTCCTTCTCATGCATGGTTAAGCATTTCTCTTCCCTTTGCTTCAGAACAAATTTCTTCATAAGTATAATTTCATACATTGTTATATCAAGCACTCTAGCTCTATAAGGACTGGCTAGAATAGACATGTACACTGATTTGTCAGGCAGAGCCTTCCAATGGGCAATTTATCTCCATTTACCAAAAGTAGAGCTTTATAGGTACTAGTATCATCTGAGTAAGTTAGTCCAGTAGCCTTCATAGGCACAGATCCTTTTATCTTTTATTAAGGTATTTATCTGGAATCTGAAACTTTTATTTTCCAAGATACAAAGTTGTGACAACTTCGTTAACTTGGTTATTTGCCACGTATACTAAGTGGTGGAGAGAGAAAAGGCTCTGTCTTGGGAGAGAGTGGATTCCTAATCCTAATACCTGAAGCTCTATGAGAAGCTTCCTTAATTTTAGGCCACAGTTAATCCTACAAGATAATCTTATAGCTATAATAAGATAGTTTATTTTGTACCATTGTTATAATGCTACTTGTGACCAGCCAGAAGAACACAATACATAGAATGGAATAAATATCCTGATTGAAACCTAAATATTTTACTTTTATTGTACTTCACATCTGTGTTTTTATTTTATTTGCAGAGGGGAAAGTTTTCTAGTCTCCACCTTTATATATTTCTGAGCTCTTTAAATCACACCTGTCTCAATGCTGTGAGGAAGTTATTAGAATTTGAGTTACTAAGATTTGAGTTTCCTTCCTACTCTAATCATTGCATCTTCTTTGAGGTAGACAATCCTATTTTTGTTTCCTCATATTATTGATCCAATAAAAGTTTCCCAAGGCAATTTCGACTAATTTTTGTTGTTTTTGTTCAGCAGCAGAAAAAGATCTTTTACAAGTTTTGCATGTACTCAAACCAATTTGAAAACACATTGTGTATGAAAATGTAAGTATTTAAATAATCAGGCTTCTGATACATATGTAAAATACATATGCAACTTAATATTTAAAATTTGCTGACTTCACATAGGACCAAATCATCAGGCTAGCCTGGTTATAACCCATAACACATGTAAACCATGTCAAATTTTTTTTCTGATAAAAATCTTATAATTTGTCAAGCATTACTCCTATAATTTCACTTTGATTATGCTTGAAATCCTACTCCCTACCCCACAAATGGTCACACTCATTTTCTCATTCTCAGTGTCATCAAAATGCAGCTGTTCTGCCCAAAATGGGAAATGTTGAAGTTACAACCAAGAAAGCTTGCTAAAGTGACTACAAAGACACTGATTGCTTTTTTCTCAGAAAGCAGATTACTTTGCAGTGAGTTTTTCTCCATGGTCTCTCTTCCCAAAATGAGTAAAATAGGCATAAATCGTGTTAATGCAGTAGCATCATGAATTGGTATCTCCCCCTCATCTTCCAGGTTGTCATGGTGCTGTATGCCCATGGTGTAAAGGGATTGTACATTTCCATTAATATTAGAGACTCGTGCAAAATGCCAGTGGCTGAGATACTTTTTGGAGGCTTGGGCCAAATGGTTCCAGATGCTCACAAGGCATTATTTGCAAAGTAGATGTAGTCAGTCTAATAAATTGCTGACTGGAGCTAGAGTGGGAACCATCTAATTGAATTGGGAGTCTATAATTTATTTATTTTTTTAGACAATAGCCAACCTTCTTGTGTCTAGGATTTTTACACTTCTCTTCCTAAACTTGACAGATGTTTCAAGTCCTCAGGCTTCTCCACTGTCCCTTGTACAGTTGCAATATTTTTCTCTGGTCTATTTCCACTAATTCTCTAAACTATCTGTGTCCTTCACATAGTCCCTTTCTTTGCTGAGTTGGCTCATGTATGCTGCACTTTCCATAGGAAAACAAAATAATTTCTGCATTTGTGGACCACATTTTCTCATTACTTTGTATAATTGGTGCTTGCTTGACAATATATAAAATAAATGGGAACATTGTCTAAAATGTGAAGAATTAGGAAGAGACTTAATTTTAACTCTTTCTCTATATTTGTTATTCCACATTACTTGGTTATAAATGCTTGGATGTTAAAATGACTAAAACTACATCATGTAACCTTTTCATCTGAATTTCATTATTTTTTGGCTATATTTAGAAAAAAAACAAATTATATGGTATCAAAACAACTTTAGTATTTCCTAATGATAGTGAAAAATACTATTTTATGCAACAGTTTTTCCAGATATGAAATACCCACATGTCTTGTATTTAAAATACTGCTGAGTAGTTGGAAAAATTAGGATGGAGACACCCCAACAAAATAAGAACATGTCCCAAGTAAAACAAGTCCACCTAAAGTTTTACAGAAAATATTTATTGTGATGAGACTAATAAAATCTTTCTGACATTGAATAGTATTAAAAAATGTTTCTCAAAGTGTCTAATCAGTCAGGAAGAAGCAGTGTCAGCTTTGCTGTTTGTCTGGTAGTTTTGAATTTTGGGGGGTACTATGTCTTTTTTTCCTGAGAATGTAAAATTGGGCTCTCATTGCTGACACAAATGTGCTAAGAGACTGTTGTAAAATATTTATGGTATGGAATAGTGGATAAATAGCTAGCATGCACAACTTGAATGCCAATTAATACCCTGGAAAACATTTTCAATGCTTTTAATAATTCAACATGGCTTATTTTACTAATGAAAATCTAGTTTAACCATTTCCATGGTAATGTAACTAAGTGGGTAAGGGAGTAAAAATAGCCTCAGGCTCACTAAAGCCCTGGATGCCTTCACTGTGGCTTTATTTCTGCTCCACCTAATAAGGCATGCAAACTTCAGCATTAAGTATCCCTAACTAAAATCCATTCCATTTTACCACCAGATTGCTTGATCTATTTAGTGCTGGATTCAATTAGCATGCTTAGAGAATCTGAAAAATGAGATACATACCAAAATTTAAGTCCCCAGGGAGAGCTAAGTGCAATAACCAGAAGGTGACTTGTGTCTGTCAGAGCCCTCTCTCACGGTTGATCTCAGGGCAGTTCTGTAGGAGTAATCCAGCACCATAAGAGATAGACTTGTAGTTCAGCTCAGTGTTTCTTCAATTAAAGTGCATTGTGTCGGGATGGGAAAAGTGTCGACTCCGAGATTCTTCATCACTAGATCAGAGCATTCTCGATGTCCTTCCTATCAGATAAAATGGCCTTTAAAGTTTGCTAGGAAGATGCAGTGGCAGAAGACAGGTGCTTGCTTCCTTAAATCGACATTCGGAGAAAAGAGGGCATAGCTAATGGGTGGGGATGAATACACAACCCCTCTCCTTCCAGGTCCAGCAGGGAAGAAATTGAATGATTTTACTCACTTTGCTACACAGATGATTACAAGACCCGAAGCAATCACCAAGCTGACTAAGGTACCTCATTTGATTATATGCTGCGAAGACAAAAATAAATGAAAACAAAAAATCAGAAACATCCTTTCTAAATGTCTCCTTTCAGCCAAAAAGATGCTCTTTCTCATTGCCACTTACATACAGAAGGTTTGGAGCAGCCCAGCTTGTGGCATAGTCCCTCCCCCGTGACAACCAGCTCTCTCTCTCGCATTCTCTCTCCCTCCACTCCCTCCCTCCCTCCCTGCCCCTGACTCCCTCCCTTCCTGCTTCTCTTTCTCCTCTCCAGCTGCCTTAGTCTGTTGAAGCTGCTGCTGATTAATCAGGGATTCTGAAACAAAGAACCTACCTTCTGAAATAAGCAGTAATCTTTCTTCTCTGTTTCTGCAATCCGTCTGCATTGAACGGCAAGGCCGCCAGCGTTCTAGCACCTTGGATAGTTCCTGCTCACTAGGCCCATTGGAAACGGGAGAAGAAGCAACTGAAGAAATTGCAAGAAACCGGAAAGCGGCATCGTTCTAGTTTGGATTTCGGCTCCCTGGGGGCTCCCATCTTCATTAAAGGCCTCACATCTAGGCAACAGAACCTCTCTCTTTTATCTAACTGAGCTGAAGTCTGATTAGTAAATAATAAAAGGAAAAGAGGTTAAAGAAATACCCTTCATTTATATTCACTATAGCACTAATTCAGTCTTTATGGAGAGGAAAAATATAAATCCATTGAAAACAAATGTTCTTACTACAGAGAATGGTTAAGTTATAAGCATTTCACCCCTGGCGTGGCTAATGAAAATGAGCAACAACTTAAATGGAACATCTAGATCTCAGTTTGATACCTTTATTTGATATCAGTTTTGCCTCCACCCTCCCTGCACAGCCGAGCCATGCACACAATTACTGCTGACGTACTTCAGGCTGCTGCTTGGGGAGAGAGGGGAGGAGCCTTTTAACCTCATCAAAACAGCTTCATGCCACCTGCTCCCATGGCATGAGAACAAAACTAGCCCACTTAGAAAGAACATGCACAGTACACACGTGTGTGGAACAAAGGTCTCACTCGGACTGCACATTTTTTTAACTAAAATAAGATGCAAAATAATTATGAAATGTATGTCATTAATTCCTATAGACTCGTTGTTAAAATTAAAGTCATTCTATTTCTGATATTTCCCAAGGACTCTCCTCATTCTGTTCTTCATACTCTACTGAATATATACATATATATCATGTTATATACCACAACTTATATATGGGATTGTGTTTGTGTGTTATTTGTATTTACTAAGTTCAAAGTTTTTATCATACTTGCTGCTCCTCAGTAAAAACTAAAATGTACATGTTATAATCTATTAACTTTGCACTATAATAAAAGGAACAATATATAATACATTTCTGATTGATATGGGCTAAAAAAAAGCAATACTGATGGGAGGGGATGTGCTTATTATTTGATAGTGACCAGTTGATTTTTTCCCCTCACATTCTTTTTCAGTAACTCAATGTAATTGACCTTCAATTACAGGTTGATTTTCCCAAGAGCTATTTTTAACATCTATATTCATAACCAATGTCTTAGAAAATAGTTTTCTAAATTTAGTTTTTAATGCATTGACAGACCGCAAAAATAAACTTAAGTTCACCTGTCTAATTCTTAAATGTCACCTGGGACTACACTATAATTTTCTTAAATTATATTTCTTTTACTTGTAAGTACCTGAGGAAAAATAAAATCAACACATTATATTACTGTAAAGCTTTTTGATTTCACATGTTCTGAAGTTCATTCCTGAAGCTCATCACTTATTTCTTGGTCTTTGTGTATCTAGCTTTTGGTTGGAACAGGACATCTGTTTAATTTTAAGAAGGATTCTGCAAGATTAGATAGATGAAAAGAAAAGAAGGAGGAGAAATACAAATGGGAAAGAGAAGAGGCCACACTTCTCTCATACTCTCTTCCCCCATCCCAATGCTCTCCCTCTCCCTATCTCTCTCTCTCTCTCTGCCTTACAAAGTTCTAAATACCTAGCACATTGCTGAAAACTGCCTCAAACACCACTTATAAACTAGTAACAGCCACCACACTGTGATTAAGAGGTTTACTAATGTGCCATAATTTTTGGTAGTGAAGTGTTCTCATAGATTTTGTCTTTCAGCACATGACCAAAGGTGGAAAAAATTCTTTACAAAAAAAAAATTATTGACAGACACTTTAGAAAATGGAAATACTTTATCATGACTGATAATTTTGCCAGTCCAGCAGTCTATATTTTGAACTACAGAGAGCTTGAATCAATTGTAAAGTCCATTTCTATATATGAGAAAAATACTGCCAAGATAAGTACACTGACTTACTTCCAAGCTCACGTTTATTGCCTTATTAGGATTAAGACCCAAGGTCACTGGGCTGACTGCAGGTCACCTCATCTTTGGCCAGTACAGTGGTTCTCAGTCCCCTTGATTTCATGCACCAGAATAATCCAAACAAAGTGAGGAGAGGCTGACATACAGTTGCCAAGCGTAAAAAATGAAGAATTTGCCATTTCCTTACCACAAAAAATAAAAGGCTTCTTTATATTAGAAGAATGGAGAAAGCATACTTATAACAATAGATGGTCTTTTAAGTTTCATATTTTCAGCTTTAGGAAAATATATATTTTCGTTCATTTCCTTCCTTCCCTTCTTCCTTCCTTCCTTCCTTCCTTCCTTCCTTCCTTCCTTCCTTCCTTCCTTCCTTCCTCTCCTCCTTCCTTCCTCCCTCCCTCTCCTCTTTCCTTCCTTATTTTGTTTCTTCTTTCCTTCCTTCCTTCCTTGCTTCCTTCCTTCCTTCCTTCCTTCCTCCCTTCCTCCTTTCCTTCCTCCCTTCCTTCCTCCCTCCCTCCCTTCCTCTGTCCCTTCCTTCCTCCCTTCCTTCATTCCTTCTTTCCTTCCTTCCTTCCTCCCTTCCTCCCTCCCTCCCTTCCTCCCTTCCTCCCTCCTTCCTTCCCTCTTCCTTCCTTCCTTCCTGATTTCCTGCCTCCCTGCCTTTCTTTTCTTTTTCCTTCTTTTTCTCTTTATATTACAGAATAGGGCTTGAGAATCATCACATTATACCAACCCCATTTTCTCAATCCCACATTTTCCTCATTCTAGGTGTCACTGTCACTGATAGGACAATATCTCCTCTGGAGACATACTAGTGTATAGGAGTTTATAAAAACCTTTGAGGATCATGCTGAGAAGGACCCCAGAACTACTTTAGGTCTCACTGAATGAAACAGCAAAGGATCTTTACTCTTGCAAGTCATCTTAGAGCCAAATGCAGAACTCACCTCTACTCATTTCAATAGTATCTGGAGAAAAGTGCATTGGAAAAACTTTAAGTTAAAAATCTTCATATCAGGAATAAAGGTATAGAGATATACAAAAAGCTCAAATTATACTCATGCATTGGTTTATTTCTTGTACATCTTTACATGGATGTTTCTGATGTCAATAAAAAACAAGTCATTGAGATAACTGATGACTTGATATTTCTTTTAAAGTTCTTTAGTCAGGGTAGAGTTTAGCTCTTTGGTTACACTGTATTAATGGTGTTTGATGTTTTAGGGGTTAAATAGGTCCTTTCAGTGAACTTGGATAGACCAGAAGAGTCAGCGCCCTGAAAATGCTTCTTATTCTATACATCAGCCAGAGAGTGTAAGGTGCTTGATGTATAAAAGTGATGTAAATGAGAGAAGTGGGCATTGAAATAGAACAATTTAGTTACCCAAATTTTAAAGGGTTTATTCAAATACATGAAGTGAGGATGTACTCTCTGAAGTCATATCAAAATGTATTACAAAGCCTTTCTAGTTTTTTTTTTCCATGATCTGTAGTCTTTCTATTATTCTTTTCACATTTAGCTTAGGGAGGTGACCCCTCTGTTATAATGAAATTATTCCACTAGGGAAAAAGCTAATCTCCTTCCCATCCAATCAGGATTTCTAACCCTTCTGGTAACAGCGTGAAATGAAAGTCTTGGTAGAATGAAAACCATATGCTCCTCGTGACTTTTGCCTGTAACAATGTAGATGTGGACAGAAGTCGCACATATGACTTAGGGGTCGTGGGGCAGCAGATGGCAATATGGGTGCTCCAAGATGCAGCATACTCAGTAGATAAAAAAGAAAGAAAAAGTAAAAGATTTATGGTCTAATAATACACAAAAAATCTGCATTTATAGTGCCAAGGGGGAAAACTGGCAATAAATGAAATATTCCCATGACAAGAGGCTTAAGAATAGATCCCAACATCCCTCCACTGTTTTGTCCAACAGATATTTTCTAGTAAAGATTTCAGAAATACCATCATTCATCGCTATACTAACAATGATAAAAATATTGCTAAACAAGGATCCATATATTCTAGTGAATCAGACACCCCCACTCCAACCAACCATCTCTCTTCTTTGAATGAATAATATCTACACTTTTCAAAAGTCAAATATATCTTACCCTCATAGTTTGTCCTGATTTACCACATTCAAACTGGATGCTTGCTCTCTGTATTATGAAATACCTAGTATAATTAAAAATAAAGTCATGAATTTTTTATACTCTACCAAATATTCCTATTTCATTGTTCAAATGTTTTTGCCTAAGAGTCCTTAAGAGTGGAGCCCTTCCTTTCTGTTCCCATGGCTCCAGCATATAGATTGTGTCTAGTCAGTGGTAGGGATTTTCTGAATGAATGCATGACTGCATATCTCATCTGATGACATGTTCTGCACAAGTAGAAAATTCAAAAGTACCCATATGATGAACATGGGATTGTCTTTTTTAAAATAAAAGTATAAATGGAAATTTAAATATAGAAGTAACCAAACTAAATTCCAAGTAAGTGAGGAAGAAAAATATTTCCAAAGGAACTCCATAGCTTTTCTAACTAAAAATGCAAAATAACCAGTTTGAAACTTGCTAGAAATAATAAAATTGCTCCATAGGAAGACCAACTGAATATATAAACATAAGGATCATATTTAGAGAAAACAGTAAGATTCTTCTAAGATACTGTTTTAGTCAACTCAGGCTTTGAAAACAAGATACCATCGACTGAGTGGCTTAAATAACAGAATTTTATTTTTCATGGTTCTGGAGCTTGAGTAGGCCAAGATCAAAGTGCTGGTAGATTTGGTTCCTGGTCAGGGATGCTTTGCTGGCTTGCAAATTGTACCTTCTGGCTGTGTGTCCTCACATGGGCGGGAGAGAGAGAGAGAGAGTCTCTTCCTCTTCTTATAAGGACACTAATCCCATGACAGTGGCCTCACTCTTTTGACTGCTTCTAAACTGTATTCCCTCCCAAATGCCCCACCTGCAAATACCGTCACACTGGGGCATAGAGCTCCAATGTATGGATTTTGAGAGAGACACAAAGATTCAATCCAAAACAGAGACATAAAAAAGATTCGGGAAAGTACAGAAATTCCTTGTTCTTGAATAGGAAGAAAAAATGTAATAAACAATTACTTCTTACCAAATTCACTAGAGTGAATGCAATTCCAATGTAAATAAAACTGTTTTGTAGGCCTTGGAAAGCTATTGGCAGAGATGTTCTTGACTAAATATTAAAACATCCTGCAAAGCTTTATTGATTTTATTGTAGTATGGCACAAGACTTGATTGTGAATCTATAGTATAGGTTAGAAAGTGCAGGGAAAATATATACAACTGTAGGTATTTAGCATTAAATATGTCATTGCATATTAATAAATAATAAAATTGAAAAACAGAGAAATGTATACATACACAATGAATTTTCACAGTTCCTTACATGAAAATAAATCTAGATACTTGCAAAACAAAATGTGGTCTAAGAACCTACAGCATCAGCTCATTTTATATGCAATTTGGGTCTCTCCCCAAATTGCCTGTCTTAGTCTGTTCAGGCTGCTATAATAAAATGTCACAGACTAGGTGGCTTAAATAACAGAAATTAGTTTATCACAGTTCTACAGAGTGGAGGTCCGAGTTCAGAATGCCAACATGCTTGGGTTCTGGTGAAGGCTCTCTTTCTGGTGTCCTCAAATGGGGTGGGAGAGAGATTGAGAGAGAGAGAGAGAGAGAGAGAGACAGCTAGCTCTCATAAAGTCACTAGTCCCATCTTGAGGGCCCTACCCCATGACCTAATTACCTCCCCAAGGCCCCATCTCCAAATATCATCACATTGAGAATTTAGGGTTTCAACATATGAATTTGAGGGGACACAAGCACGTAGTCCATGATATTATTCGGGTCAGGATCTGCATTATAACATATGTCTAGGTGATTGGGGATACATATTAACATTTGAGAAAAGCTGTTCAAAGAAATTTCTCTGATGATGAAAATGGTATATATCTGCACTGTCGAAAATAATAACCGTTAGCCTGATGCAGTAGCATGAACCTGTAGTCAGCCTGCTTGGGAAGCTTAGGCAAGATGATTGCTTGAGCCCAGGAATTCAAGGCCAGCGGGGCAGTGTAATGAGGGCCAGCACCTGAGAAAATAAAATATAATACAATAGCCACTAGCTACACGTGGCTATTGAGCACTTAACTTTGGTTAGTATGACTGAGGAATCGCATTCAAAATTTTATTTTAATTAATTTAAATTTAAAATCCACATGTAAATAATGGCTACCATATTGAACAATTTATCTCCAGACGTCTGAAATATTTGTATATGAAAACAGTAATTTACAAAAATAAATTTTAACATTATCTTAGAGTGGAGATGGCCCATCTCAAGATAACTAAAGACAAAGTTCAAAACAACTAAGTGATAACAAAGAAAACTGAATACATAAAAACGTAAAACTTTTTTTTAAATTTATTTTTAACCTTTATGTTAGGTTCGTGGGTTCATGTGAAGGTTGGTTATATTGGTAAACTCATTTCACTGGGGATTGTTGTACAGATTATTTTATCACGCAGGTATTAAGCCTAGTACCCAATAATTTCCTTGTGCTCATCTCCCTCCTCCCAAACTCCACCCTCAAGTAGACCTCACTATCTGTTGTTCCCTTCTTTGTGTTCTTGAGTTCTCATCATTTAGCTACCACTTACAAGTGAGAACATGTGGTATTTGGCTTTCTGTTCCTCCATTGGTTCAACCATTGCGGAATGCAGTAGGGTGATTCCTCAAAGAGCTAAGAGCAGAATTATCATTCGACCCAGCAGTCTCATTCTGGGTATACTCCGAGGAAAATAGATCATTCTACCATAAAGATACAGCACGTGAATGTTCATTGCATTACTATTCACAATAGCAAAGTCATGGAATCAACCTAAACACCCATCAATGAGAGATTGGATAAAGAAATTGAGCTACATATACACCATGGAATACTATGCGACCACGAAAAAGAATGAAGTAATGTCTTTTGTGGGAACATGGATGGAGCTGGAGGCTATTATTCTTAAAAATGTAAAACATTTAAGTAGGAAAAGAGTATAAATAAAGTTAACAGTTATGTATTTCTATATTTTATTATAAATAAACAAGAACTAAACACCATAGCACTAAACAAGGGCAAAGAAAAGGAAGGGGTCAATCATAAATAAGAAACTGAAATGGCAAATACATACAAAAAATATGTTTAACCTTATAGTAATAAAATGAAAATTAAATCAACAATGGATCTTAGTTTTTCATAATAGCTCATACTGGCATAAATGTGGAGAAATGAATAGTTGTGTAAATGCACACATCCAAAATGTGAGGAAATATGATAGTTTCAATTTTTTAATGTGCACAGTCTTTGAAATAATAATTTTACTTTCAGGACATGGTAAGTGTGCCAGACTATATGTTTGAGACCACTCATGGTTTGGAATAGCAAAAATGTTAAAGCTTCCTATATGTCTAAACACAGGAGCGTGAAAGATAAGTTATTATATAACAATTAAAATTATAATATAGGTCTATATTCATTTATGTGAATGTGGGTATTGTGAGGAGGGCAAGAGCATTAGCTCTGAGAAGGAACCACTGGGCTGGTGTACTGCTTACCCTGTAACCAAACTATGTGACAATGGGAAAGAAATATAATTTCTCTCTGCCTCAATTTTTTTTTATCTGAAAACAGCAATAAGGATAATATAAACTTACACATTTATATTGAAGTTTAAATTAGTTATATGTAAAAGCCTATGTAAAATAACTATATTTAGAATTTAATAAGTATCAATAAATGCTAGCTGATCTTTAATTTGTATTTTTAAGTTCTGGGGTACATGTGCAGAATGTGCAGTTTTATTACACAGGTAAACATGTGGCATGGTGGTTTGCTGCACCTATCAACCCATCACTTAGGTATTAAGCCCAGCAAGCATTAGCTATTATTCCTAATGTTCACCCTACCCCCACCCCATGACAGGCCCCAGTGTGTATTGTTCCCCTCCCTGTGTCCGTGTGTTCTCATTGTTCAGATCCCACTTATAAGTGAGAACATGCAGTGCTTGGTTTTCTGTTCCTGTGTTAGTTTGCTGAGGATAATGGTTTCCAGCTCCATTCATGTCCCTGCAAAGGACATGGTCTCATTCCTTTTACTGTCTTCATGGTATTCCCATCAATGATAGACTAGATAAAGAAAATGTGCTATATAACACGATAACTGATATTTCAGTAGATGTTACAACAGTAATAAGAAAGTACTTGGAAAGATAATCAGTAATAGGTCTGCCTTTGCCAAGTCACCCATTAGTTCATGAGTGGCCATTTAACTTCCTTTACTATTTCACTTGAAATACTGTTTCATCCTGTCTTTCATGACATTGGATTCTTCTGTTTTTCCTCTTATTTCAATGCCTTCTTCCTCCTGGTTTCTTTTGCTGACTCCCTCCTCTGTTTAAGTTCTAAATGTTAGAATGCTCCAGATCTCAGGCCTGGCTCTCTGTCCTTTCTCTATCCATATTTTCTTCCGTATCCTTCAGTCTAAAAATGAAAGCCACTAGTCCCTTTATTACATCGACTGGATACATTCCATTTCAAATACATGCCACCATTTGAATGATCTTGTTTACACACACATTTGTAGGATATATTCTTACTACTGGTAATTTTATTAGTTTCTCCTTACTAAGATGCAAGTCCCATGAGAATAAGAACCTTGTATGTGCATGTTCATCTTTGCATCCCAGCATATGGATCAGTGTCTTGTATAAGAGTTCTTGAATGAAAATTTTTTGAATAACTGTATTACCTAGGAAAGAATATCTTTTAGAACATGTGCATACCTATAATGCTTTTGCATAAACATAATATTCACAATAACAACAGTAATAGCAAGCACATACACAATGTTTATTATGTGCCCTACTTATATTAACTAAATCGTTCAATCACCACACTAACTTTAAGAGATAGGCACTTTAATTCTTCTCATTTTAAAAATTAGAGTATTGAAGCAAACAGAGTTGAAGTGACGTCTAAGGCTATGCAACTATTACACATAGAGGAAAATGCATATTATAGAAAAAATAGCATAATTTTGTTTATATCTGGCATTTGTCTATTTTTTACTTAAAAATAAATGTCTGTGTTGCTTAGGTCTCCCCAATAGGTGTATACTCTTTTTACAATACTTTTATATGGTAATTTTAAGGGAAATGTAAAATCCTATCTTCGCAAAACTACCCCCGAAAGAAGAGCCTTGGGAAAATAAGTGGGTTTCCACTTATTTTTAAAATAAGAAGGCAGGAGGATTTGTGGAATAGAAATGCCTCCAATGCATTACCAAGTTGGCAGTATCTGCAACAAAGAGATAAAAATTCAAAAGTAAGCACGAGTGTATTGGGCAGATAGGATTTGGGGCAAAGTAATAAAGAAAGCAGGGGATTGCAGGTGGAAACAGAACCTGCCTAATGAAAACATTTAAAACAGAGTTTAGGAGATGATGTCCTTCAGGTTTGGGGGCAGGTTGGCTTTCAGTGACTGGCTTCCTTGATGCTGAGCCAAGTGTTGCCCACTTTTTCAGCTTCTGTCACATAAAATACTATAGCTTGTTTCACCTAAAGTGGGAACACTGTAGTTTTCCTGAAGCTCACACAGAGTTGATATGTATTTGAAAATACCCATCAGTAATTAGAGAACAGTGGAAGAAACAAATGACAGCTGCAGCCTACAGTATATTCTCCAAGTCTATTTCCTCACTTCATTTACTTAATTCAAGTAGAGCAATTTGAGAGAATGTTAAGGCATATGAAGTGGTCACAAGAAAGTGATTACTAAAGTAAAACATGAGGACCTAACACTCTCAAAACTTGACAATCAACAAAATAATAAATTCACAATTATGTTCCTCCATGTCCTGATTTTTTTAACTCTAGGTTGACTATAAATTAAATTAAAGGTGCTCTCGGATAAAATTTCGGTTTAATTGTTCTGTCGTACTCTCTATATGGCTGGCCATTATTGTGAGGTCAAATTTAAATATAGAAACAGGATTTTGGAGATAATCTAGTCTAACCCCTTCATTAAACAGATCAGGAAAACGAAGCTCAGAAAGTCAGGCAGCTTGCCTAGGAACACAGCACTGCTTCTTTGGGTGTTCAGGACTCATTCCTTCTAGTGTGTAACACTTTAGCTTCATTCATAGATCTTCTCCTTAGCTCTCTTTCCAGGAGGTTAAGAAGAATAAACTACTGGATTTCAAATAGAAATTAAAGAGTAAATTAAGGAGTAAACAATTTTGTACAGAGAAAGAGGCACTAAAATATCCACTGGGATATGAGACAGATTAGGCCAGCCTTGGTAAAATTGTGAAGTGGTTTTCTGGAGACCCCAGGAATCTCTAGCTCCATTCTACTCCCTCAGCCAAGTGCCTTACACCCTCTCCTTGACTCCTGAAAACTACAAACTACAAGCAACAAAACTAATAACAGATTGTCTCTTGACATGAACCTCTTTCATGAACACCACCCCCAGTCTCTCATATTACCCAGTTGGCTGTAGAGCTAGATTAAACCAGGTTTACATTATGGCTTTAGTCTTTGTTAGCTGTGTAATCTTGAACAATGATTTAATTTCTCTGTGGTTCAACAATCTCATCGTTAAAGTTGCAAGGGTACTTACCTTACAGAGTTGTGATAATTAAATAAGTTAGTATTTGCAAGATGCAAAGCATTAGCTCCTATTGCCCTATTTATTACCTTTCTTTTTAATTTTTGAGACATGGTCTCACTCTGGCACCCAGGCTGGAGTGCAGTGGCATGGTCATGGCTCTCTACAACCTCTTCTTCCTGGGCTCAAACAATCTTCCCACCTCACTCTCCAGAGTAACCGGAACTACAGGCATGTGCCACCACACCCAGCTAACTTTTGTATTATTTTAGTAGAGATAGGGTTTCCCCATGTTGCTCAGATTGGTCTCAAACTCCTGCAATCAAGTAATCCACCTGCCTCAGCTTCCCAAAGTGCTGGGATTACAGAAATGAACCACCGCGCCCGGCCTTTATTACCTTTCATGTATTTGTATTATGTTATCTTAATATATTTACTAATTTATTAATTGTTTATATCTGCTGTTAAGATAAAATTCTAGGGGGGTAGGGAACTTGATTTTCTTTTCTTCTTTTTTCTTTCAAGACAGGTTCTCCCTTTGTCAGCCAGAGTGGAGTGCAGTGGTGTGATCACAATCACAGCTCACAGCATCCTCAACTTCCTGGGTGCCAGCGATCCTCCCACATGAGCCTCCCAAGCAGCTGGGACCACAAGTGTAGACCATTATGCTCAGTTAATTTTTAAAACACTTTTTGTAGAGATGGGGTCTTACTATATTGCCCAGGCTGGTCTTGAACTCCTGGGCTCAAGCAATCCTCTTATCTCAGCCTCCCAAATGATTTTCTTTTTCAGCTTATATCCCAAGTATTCAGAAAGTTTCTTTGCAAAGAGAAGGCCCTCAGTAACTATTTCTTAAGGAGCCAACAGTGATTTACATTTCAGTGGGCACTCAGGTACGTCCTCAGGCTCCATCAGCTCCAGCCTCTTTTTTTTTTTTTTTTTTTTTTTTTTTTTTTTTTTGATTTTACTTTAGGTTCTGGGATGCATGTGTTGAACATGCAGGTTTGTTACATAGGTGTACATGTGCCATGGTGGCTTGCTGCACCTATCAGCCTGTCATCTAGGTTTTAAGCCCCGCATACATTGAGGATTTGTCCTAATGCTTTCCCTCTCCTTTCCCCCAGCCCCCAACAGACCCCAGTGTGTGGTGTTCCCCTCCCTGTGTCCATGTGTTCTCATTGTTCAACTCCCACTTATGAGTGAGAACACGTGGTGGTTGGTTGTCTGTTCCTGTGTTAGCTTGCTGAGGATGATGGTTTTCAGCTTCATCCATGTCCCTTCAAAGGACATAAACTCGTTTTTTTTATAGCTGCATAGTATTCCATGTGTATATGTGCCACATTTTCTTTATCTCAATCTCTCACTGATGGACATTTGGGTTGGTTCCAAGTCTTTGCTACTGTAAATAGTGCTGCAACAGACATACATGTGCATGTGTCTTTATAGTAGAATGATGTATAATCTTTTGGGTATATACCTGGTAATGGGAATTGCCCAGCCTCATTTTTCACCACCGAATGAAGCTCTGTTCTGTTTAAAGGTGTTTTAGGCCTCAGTAAGGAAGACTGTAGAAGGTGTTGCAGACTCATGTGTACAGGCACAACCAATTCTGTTTCTACATGAGTGACCTCTGAGTGCTGAGCAGAGTCCTTTCCCCAAGTGGTTTTCCCACGTGAACCACAATAGTTTCTGGAATTCCATTCTTTTCTTCACTTAAGCTCAGTCTTTAACAGAGGTTCACTAAAATATTCAATGCAAGATATCTGTATTCATATACATGTGAATTCTAACTTCCAGGTTATCAACTAGTTTAATCATTTTGCTAGTAAATAGGACTCTGACAACAAAACCAAAGTTTGTGGTTATAATCACCTAATTAATCTGACCAGCACTATGTAAGTATCTAAACAACAGTACAGGCAAAATGATAGAAATGAAATGTGGAGGCAACATAGCTTATTAATTTTTTTGCTATGGAAACTTTATATTTTAAAAAATTTCTTCAACTTTTAATTTTTCTCCATTCTATGTCTGAAATAAATGAATATGGAATAGAATGCCAAACAATCAAACAATATATAGAAAGCCATGCCTTGGGAAATGAAATAAACTAGCCTTAGAAAAGTCAAGGATGAAAGAAAATCAACTGCTTTCCAAGTTTAGGTCACATTTGACCTAAAGTCTAAGAGACCAGCAATAGGTCTGAAGGAAGTACAGATAATCAGGCCCAGCATAAATATCACCAGAGGTAAGGAAATGTGAAGAGCTGATTTTGGAAGTGAAAAAAACTTTTGAAGACATGGATACCCAACAGCTATCTGGTGCAGGAGCTACAATCAGTAGGCGTTCAATAACTATTGCTTATTGAATAATGTATAGCATAGAGGTAATAGGCTTTTTCCTTCTTTCTTCCTTTCTTTCTTTGTTTCTTTTTCTTTCTTTCATTCTTTTTCGCTCTTTCTTTCCTCCTTCTTCTTCATATTGTTGTTATTATTATACTTCCTATGGCCGTACAAATTAAAAGCACAGTTAAATTAATATTTATTTTGTGCTCCCACCAATTAAGTACAAATAACTTAAAACAAATTTTTGTGACTGAATTCTACCTGGGCATCTAGTGAAGATGTTTTGAGATGAGGGGGAGAAAGAATGTATAGATAGAAGAGGATAGACTCAGTGCTTCATTTATTTTACAGTTTAGATTAGAGCTTGGAACAGTTGAGAGATTTTTGTTAAATTTTCACTTATATACCTGCTGATGTTTAGAAGAACCATTTCAATAAACTTGTGTTTCTATTCCCTATTAATAAATTAGGGGCTATGAATTACTTTGTCTACACAAACAAAATAAAACCATATTAAAATTATGAGACTATAAGAATAAGAAAACCATATTATGGTAAATGACATAACATAAAGCAGATATATAAAATTAATTTTTCCAATGTCTTTATTTTATAAGAACATGGCACCACAAAAATTTGTTATTTGTGCAGTCCACCAATGATCAATCTGTGGTAAGATTCTAATTTTCCCACTCCCACTTTGCTGCTCTTTCTCCCAGAGGGACGAGCTGGAAGAACAGAGGCTAGAATAGATGTGACCAAACTTCTACTTCTTCATCTAGAAAACAATATTTTGTGCTCAGGTGTGTTCCCAGGTAGATGCCCAGGTAGAATTCAGTCACAAAAATTTGTTTTAAGTTATTTTTACTTAATTGGTGGGAGCACAAAATAAATATTCACCTAGAAAATCATGTAGTGAGCGGCTTACTGCAAAGTGTATGTAACTGCACGTATACAGAGAGTCACCCCTCAGTATCCACAGGGGATTGATTCAAGGATACCTGCAGATATCAAAATCTGTGGATGCTCAAGTCTCTTATATAATAAAATGGTGTAATATGTTCAGTATTTTAAAATTTTTACACATATTCTTCCATGTACTTTAAATCATCTCTAGATTACTTATAATAGCTAATACATTGTAAATAATGTGTAAATAGTTGTTATACTGAATTTTGTATATTTTTATTTTTATATTGTTTTTTGTTGTTTTTTGACTAATATTTTCAATCCATAGTTACTTGAATCCACAGACACATAAAAATGGTCAACTATATTCTCAGAGTAAATGCACCACCATAATTTTAAAATCTATCCATTTGTATGTTAACGTAAAGTTATACTAAGATACAGGATTTGAAAAGAAGTGGTTTTTAGTAGATGCTCTACATTTTATTTTATAATACAATCAGGGTAGGGCATTCAGCATGAATGTACCATTAGCAAATAGGTAGTAAAAATCCAAATAAAAAATAAATTTTAAAAAGTGAGTGAAAGTCCAATGTAATTACAACTGATTTATAGTACAATGTTTATTTTGAATGGAGACTCTTATCTCATTTAAAATATTCCAAGCATTGTGTATATGGATTAAACTTTTTTATTCATTTAAAGAAAGCATACAAATTGCAGGATGCTCTAATGAAGCAAAACCAAACCCCAAATGATAAATGCACACAGCCTATTTTAATCTGAGGCCCTCTGTGAAAGGTTATGCATTTACTTTTATAAAAAGGAATAAATGTACAATCATCTGAAATCATCTAAAAACCAACTTTAAGTACTTACAGTATCTTTAATTTGGCTATCTTCCATTATTTTCTTAAGGATTTTTTAATGGAAATGTTTTGCTATGAAAATGCATGTAAAATTTGACATGTTAGTTTTAAACCCATTAAAAGCTATACTGTTTGCCTTATACCCAGGTCCTAAAACTAATAATCATATGCAACAAATAATTTATATGTACGAATCCATTCTCACACTGCTATAAAGAACTACCTGAGACTGGGTAATTTATGAAGAAAAGAGGTTTAATTGACTCACAGTTCCACAGGCTGTCCAGGAAAAATGGTTGGGTAGGCCTCAGGAAACGTACAGTCATGGCAGAAGAGCGAAGGGGAAGCAAGCACATTCTTCATATGGTGGAGCAGGAGAGAGAGTGAAGGGGGAGTGCTACAAACTTTTCAACTACTAGATCTCATAAGAACTCACTCACTACCATGAGAACAGCAAGGCGGAAAATCTGCCACCATGATCCAATCACCCCCCAATAGGTCCCTCCCCCAACATTGGGAATTGAAATTCCATATGAGATTTGGGTGGGGGCACAGAGCCAAACCATGTCATTTTGCCCCTGGTCCCTTCCAAGTCTCACGTTCTCACGTTTCAAAATACAATCATGCCTTTCCAAGAGTCCCCCGAAGTCTTAATTCATTCCAGCATTTTACTTAAAAGTCCAAGTCCAAAGTTTCATCTCAGTCCCTTCTGCCTATGAGCCTGTGAAATCAAAAACAAGTTAGTTACTTCCAAGATACAATGAGGATACAGGAATGGGGTAAATGCCTCTCTTCAAAAAGGGAGAAATTCCTCAAAATAAAGGGGATATAGGCCCCATGAAAGTCCAAAACCCAGCAGGGCAGTTATTAAATCTTAAAGCTTTCAAACTAATCTCCTTGACTACATGTCTCATATCAAGGGTACACTGATGTAACGGGTAATATCCCAAAGCCTTGGGCAGCTCCACTCTTGTGGCTTTGCAGGGTACAGCCCCTGCGGCTGCTTTTATGGGCTAGTGTTGTGTGCCTGCAGCTTTTCCAGGTGCACAGGGCAAGCTGTCAGAGGATCTACCATTCTGGGGTCTGGAGGACAGTTACCCTCTTCTCACAGCTGCACTAGGCAGTGTTCACGTGGGGATTCTGTGTGGGAAGTCCAACCCCACATTTCCCTGCAGCACTGCCCTAGTAGAGGTTCTCCATTAGGGCTTTGTTTCTGCAGAAGACTTCTGCCTGAACATCAATGCATTTCCATACATCCTCTGAAATCTAGGCAGAGGTTCCCAAGCTTCAACTTCTAAGCACCCACAGGCCAACAACACATGGAAGCTGCCAACGCTTAGAGCTTGCACCTTCTGAAGCAACAGCCCAAGCTATATATTGGCCCCTTTTAGCCACAGCTAGAATTGGAGTAGCTGGGACACATGGCACCATGTCCCCAGGCTGCACAGAGCAGTGGGGCTTTCAGTCCCACAAAAGCATTTTTCCCTCCTACACCTCTGGCCTTGTGATGGAAGGGGCTGCCATGAAGGTCTCTGAAGTGCCCTAAAGGCATTTTTCCCATTGTCTTGGCTACTAACATTTGGCTCTTCTTTACTTATGCCAATTTCTGCAGTTTGAATTCCTCCCCAGAAAATGAGTTTTTCTTTTCTGCCACATAATTGGGCTGCAAATTTTCCAAACTTTTATGCTCTGCTTCTGTTTTAAATAAAAGTTTTAGTTTCAGGTCATTTATTTGCTTATAAAAATGAACATAGGCTTGTAGATGCAGCCAGGCCACATATTGAATGGTATGCTGCTTAGAAATTCTTCCATCAGCTACCCTAAATCATCTCTCTCAAGTTCAAAGTTCCACAGATCTCTAGAGCCAGGGTAAAATGTCACCAGTTTCTGTGCTAAGGCATAGCAAGAGTGACCAGTTCCCAGTAAGTTCCTCGTCTCTATCTGAAACCACTTCAGCCTGGACTTTACTGTCCATATCACTATCAGCATTTTGGTCACAACCATTCAACAAGTCTCTAAGAAGTTACAAACTTTCCCTCATCTTTATGTCTTCTTCTGAGCCCTCCAAAACTTTTCCCACCTTTGCCCATTACCAAGTTCCAAAGTTGATTCCACATTTTCATTTCCTTCCACTTTCATTCCACCTTTATAGGTGAGATGAAGCCAAAGGTACTTTATAGCAATGTCCCACTCCTGGTACCAATTTTCTGTATCAATTCATTCTCACACTGCTATAAAGAACTACGTGAGACTGGGTAATTTATGAAGAAAAGGTTTAACTGACTCAGAGTTTTGCAGGCTGTACAGGAAGCATGACTGGGGAGGCCTCAGGAAAGTTACAATCATGGCCGAAGGGCAAAGGGGAAGCAAGCACTTTCTTCACATGGCAGAGCAGTAGAGAGAGTTGTGAAGGGGGAGTGCTACACATTTTTAAACAACCAGATCTCGTGGGAATTCACTATCATAAGAACAGTAAGAGCAAAACCTGTCCCCATGATCCAATCACCTCCTGCCACATCCTTCCCACAATATTGGAAATTACAATTTGACATGAGATTTGGGTGGGGACACAGAACCAAACCATATCATTGTACAACCGAAACAAGTATTCAATTGAATTGAAAGATTTTGCTGTTCCAAATATACATTATCTATTATATATATATTTTATATATAGATATATTTCTAAACTCATTTATGTCTTCCTATGTAGGTAAACATGAGAAAAAAGAAAATTGTCTGATACTCAATGTTTACTTGATATTTCTTCTAAGTTTTCACCTCGAGTCACATTGCAGGTCCCACATTTTTTCACTCTGCTATATGGTGTCACTAAATACTAATAGGGCAATTCCATGGGGATATAGTCACAAAGTCTACTATTTTTGTTATAGAGTTTATCCTGATTTATGAATGAGAACTCTTGCTTGTGGCAGAAACAAGACTTAATGAACTTAGAAAGGGGAGTTATTTTTTCTTCAAATCATGGTACGTTGTTTTCATCTTCAGTGTCTGAACAATCAATGGTCTGAGGGCTGGATTTGGTGCACACAAGAGAAAATAGACATGGGGTCAAATGCCAAAAGGAGAGTCTCATGCCGTCTCTTGCATGTTCTTTCAGTTCACCTTGGCTTGATTTTCTCTAAATACAAAGTAGTTTTCTTCGCATGACAGTGGACATGGCTGTCAATAGTTCTCCAGATCCAAGCATACAGTTTTCATCACCAAGAGGAATTATCCATATTTGAAGTACCAGGAGAGAAGGGAGAAAGGACAGAACACATCTGTTTCCTTTAAAGCCATTACCTGAAAAATCCACAAATCACTAGTCCTTAAATGCTACCAGTCAGATTTTTGACCCATGGCCAAACTTATCTGCAAGAAACACTGAAAAAGTTGCCTTAACCAAGGCAACCGTGTATCCCCATAAATTTCAAGAAATCTATTAAAGAATAATATGAATATTAAAGGACAACTAAAATTCCACAATTATGGCAATGAATATAAGAATAACTCAAGCATTAACAGATGGATGTAACTGAGTTACAAAGAGGAACCAAAAGAAATGTGTTTCCCAAAATAAGATAGAAGGTTTAGAACAGGGGTCACCAATTCCGTGTTCTAGAGCCCCATGGGTACCAGTTCGTGCCTGTTAGGAACCAGGCCACACAGCAGGAGGTGAGCAGTGGGCAACTGTGTGAAGCTTCATCTGTATTTACAGCTGCTCCCCACGGCTCACATTACCGCCTAAGCCCCGCCTCCTGTCAAATCAGCAGTGGCATTAGATTCTCATAGGAACGCAAACCCTTATTGTGAACTGCACATGCGAGGGATCAAGGCTGCTTACTCATCATGAGAATTAAATGCCTGATAATCTGTCACTGTCTCCCATCATCCCCACATAGGACCATCTAATTGCAGGAAAACAAGCTCAAGGCTCCCACTGATTCTACACTATAGTGAGTTGTGTAATCATTTCATTATATATTACAATGTAATAATAATAGCAATAAAGTACATCATAAATGTAATGCACTTGAATCATGCTGAGACTATCCCCCTGACCCACCCCAGTCTGTTGAAAAATTGTCTTCCATCAAACCAGTCCCTGATGCCAAAAATGTTGGGACCTCTACTTTAGAAGACATCCTTTAAAAAAAATTCATTTTTATGGCTGAATAGTACTCCATTTTGTGTAAGTACCACATTTTCTTTCTTCATGGATGAAACTGAAGGTCATTATGCTAAATGAAATAAGCCAGGCACATAAAAACAAACATCGCATATTCTCACTTATTTGCGGGGTCTAAAAATCAAAACAGTTGAACTAATGGAAATAGAGAGTAGAAGAATGGTTACCAGAGTCTGGGAAGGGTAGTGAAACAGGGGTGGGGAGGTGAGCATGGTTAATGGGTACAAAATTAGTTAGAAAGAATAAGACCTAGTATCTGACAGCACAACAGGGTGATTTTAGTCAATAACAATTTAGTTGCACATATAAAAATAGTAAAAGAGAATAATTGGATTGTTTGTACCACAAAAGACAAATGTTTGAGGGAATGAATACCCCATTTTCCATAATGCAATTATTATGCATTGCATGCCTGTATCAAAACATTTCATGTCGCCCATAAATATATACATACACTATGTACTCACAAAAATTTAAAAAATGTTTTAAAAAACCTCATTACTGCAAATAAGGCTTTTACTTTCAAGTTATTTTTTACAACATTTTTAGCTGGCTAACAAAATTAAGGTCAAAGCAGTTTAGTTTTGGTTTCCTCCATTGTATTAGAGTCGTTTCGTTAAAAGGGGTAATGAGTGAGTGCTCTTGTCAGGAAACTCAGGAACCTGTTTGCTTTCAGAGAGAATATTGCTTCCTTAATAATAACATCTGGGCCGGGCGAGGTGGCTCAAGCCTGTAATCTCAGCACTTTGGGAGGCCGAGACGGGCGGATCACGAGGTCAGGAGTTCGAGACCATCCTGGCTAACACGGTGAAACCCCGTCTCTACTAAAAAATACAAAAAACTAGCCGGGCGAGGTGGCTGGCGCCTGTAGTCCCAGCTACTCTGGAGGCTGAGGCAGGAGAATGGTGTAAACCCGGCAGGTGGAGCTTGCAGTGAGCTGAGATCCGGCCACTGCATTCCAGCCTGGGCGACAGAGCGAGACTCCCTCTCAAAAAAAAAAAAATAATAATAATAACATCTGAACTTCTGAAAGCTTCTGATTAAGAGATTAAAAAGAATGTGCTAGACCCTGCCAGTTGAGTAACCACTCACTAGGTGAAAAAGTAGGACATCAGAAACACAGAGTAATTTTCTCCAACAAGTGTTAAATGGTACTTCAGTGAAGCCGTGCTGACTCCCTCATTCTAAGTACCTATTTAAGACCTTGGAGCAGCTGAGTCACGCAGTAGAGCCTGACCCAATCCACTTTTCAATTGCTCTCCTCGTTCCATACAAAAAGCAGAAACAATTAAACCTCTTTCAGGTACCCAAATCAGAGACACTCCCAAAATATTGTCAGCACCTGATGTAGTGCCCATGGCGTTCTCTAATGGAGATCTATTATGCGCACCTAAATATCTTTCACATTTTAAATCTGATGAGTAATCCTTTGTATCACCTCCTGCCAAAATATCTATTGTATATTTTAACTAGGAGAGGATGGCTGCCATGTAACTAAATTGGAAGCATGGATATTTTTAGTACTTGGTGAAAAAACTTACATAAAGAGCAACTCTATTCACCCTATTGAGATCTTCTTATGTAAAAGGCCTGGCACGAGTGTAAAGTATTATTATGACTATAAAAGCGCCTCAATCTGTAATCATAGGAAAGGCAGTATTATAGAGAAATACCATTCAGTTGCATGGCAACTGAATCCTAGTGGAGTTAGTTGCCACGCAGAGGAGTTATTATGAGTGCTTCGATGCAGCCCAGCCAAAAGAGCACTCAGACCACAAGCAGGTAAACACCTACCTGTTGCCTGAGGACATTTTCTCCTCCACCCTGGTAGTCAAATAAAATTGAAGATGAAGATGTGGGTTTGCTTCCCGATGCAGGGCCTGAATACCAGTTAAGGTTGTTTTTTTGACAAATGTCTAGCACCTTGGTTTATTGTGTAAGCAAGAAAAAGCACGCACATCACAATGTCAGCAACAATGGGAAATCCACAGCAAGAGCTTGTGCCAAATTCAGATGATTCTAGAAATGTAAATGTACCTTACTAGCCTCCAAAATGGGTGTGGTGTAAAAGCTCAAGGTTTTCTCTTGTTAAAAAATAAAAATGTAAGTGCTTGATATTGGGTCATTGTTATGTTTTATCTTCCAGTATTCGTTCTTTCTGCAAGGAATAGCAATTTCAGCTTCTTTTGAGAACTACACTTTCCTCATTGTCAATCATGCAGTTTGGGTGAATCCCATCTGTGGCAGGGATGGGCAGGTGATCCAGACCCCGCTCATTCATCTATTTAATTTATCTGATAACACTGAAATTGGGTTAGGGTTGGGCATAAAACAAAGCCAGGTGAATAAGACCCATTCTGAGGCTTCTGATGGAAGTTTTGTGAAAGAAGTGTTCTCTTTCTGCTGAGCAGTCTTAGTCGGCAGAGGTTCCTCAGGAGGTGGCCACCTTGCCTCCTGTGGACCTGCTTTACTAACTTACCCAGAGTGAAGCCAGCTCTGAGAAATGCAGGGCCAAGAGATGCAGGAGACAGCTTGTTAATTGCATCATTCCAACACCTGCATCCTGCTGGGACAAAAATCCCACCCCCAAACTTTGACAATAGGCAATTTATTTGTCTTTTAAATTTAAGCTATTTTGAATTAGGTTTCTGCCCTTTGCAAGAAAACAGGTTCCTACCAATATTCAGCACAAACTTGAACTTTGGAGTTTACATCTGCTCGCTACCACTTACTAACCGTGTGACCTGAGCAAACTACATACTTTTTCTGGGCTGCAGAATCTTTGTTTTTAAAATGAGCCTAATAATGGTACCTTGTTTGTGTTAAATGAGACAGTGTATGTGAAGAACTTATCCAAGTTCCTGGAATAAAAGATGAGCTCAGTGTCAGGCCTCTGAGCCCAAGCCAAGCCATCGCATCCCCTGTGACTTGCACATATATGCCCAGATGGCCTGAAGTAACTGAAGAATCACAAAAGAAGTGAAAATGCCCTGCTCCGCCTTAACCAATGACACTCCACCACAAAAGAAGTGAAAATGGCCGGTCCTTGCCTCAAGTGATGACATTACCTTATGAAAGTCCTTTTCCTGGCTCATCCTGGCTCAAAAATCTCCCCCACTGAGCACTTTGTGACCCCCACACCTGCCCGCCAGAGAACAACCCCCCTTTGACTGTAATTATCCTTTACCTACCCAAATCCTATAAAACGGCCCCGCCCTTATCTCCCTTCACTGACTCTTTTCAGACTCAGCCCACCTGCACCCAGGTGATTAAAAAGCTTTATTGCTCACACAAAGCCTGTTTGGTGGTCTCTTCACATGGACGTGCATGACAGTAAGTGGTATTTATTATTTGTGAAAGATTTACAAGTGTATTTCTATGAGCTGAGTGGAGTATGTGATGTGCAGAGAACATGACCCTTTCAGGGATATCCTCCATCACTCATATACTACTCTCTGGGCCCCTAGTTCTTGAATTTCATTTTACCCAAGAAACACTAGTGAGCCTTTAATAGGTTCAAAAAATTCCTCTTACACCAAGGTCCTTGGAGCATTGCAAGAGAGTCGTGTAGGCCACCACTATTCAAGCAACCTGTGGACTTGCATCTTTGTCCTATGATTGACGGAGCCCTCCCTGGGTCTTGTTCCCTCCAAGCACACTTCCCTCTCTTCTCTCTTAGAAAACTGATAGACTCTTAAGCCTTCAAAGCCATGCTGGGAAGTCCCCTGCATCAAGATTTTGCTCTGCCATGCAAAATTGCTTTGTAGTGATAAAACACCAGGTACAGGGATACATCATTGGAAGGAGAATGTGACAAAAGAAAAAATACAGAAAGCACAAAATAGAAATTAATATCTCAATATATTGTTCCTACCAAATAGTTAATATTCAGTGAGTTGTCACAACAACCCCTGTGCTAAGCAGAAATCCCCACCCTGCTTATATCAGTAACTTTTTCATGGCACCTGTAGGCCAAATAAATACCATTTATTAAAATGGTTAGGTCCAAATGCCTAAATAACTACGTTGTAATAACCTAATATCAATTTGAAAAAATAATACATTAATATTGAAGAAAAATATTTTTATTTTATTTAAAAATATCCACAATGATTTACTAAAATGCTGTGCACACATATCAGATGTCGCACAATTTCTCAAAATGCAAAACCAGTTTGGGCATTGCCAACCTCATTTCCTGTTCCTCGTTGACTTTTGCATGACACTTGCTTTTTAATCACAACCACTATCACAACCCAGCTTCACAAAGATATGACAGCATCAAAAATAATGTTGTCCAATCCTACATTTAAACCCAAAATCTCTCTGCTATAAGTTTGCTGCTAGCACTCTGGGGCACCTGGGCACAGTTTGGGGACTGTGATGCATAAGACATTTCCAAGTGTTACCTTATGTTAAGGAAAAAACAGTCTTGTGAGGAGAGGAACTTTAGTCAGGTGTCAAAGACAAAGAAACCAGATTTTTAGGTATAATAATTTGTTTAAAGTTACTAAATAGGGGAAGGCAGGTACTACTCAGGGCCTCCAAAGTCCCTGCCTTCAACCATTACTCTGTTTTGTCTAAAGCATGAAAAAAATGTATTTATGTTTTTCATGATGTTGTTAATTTCACTCCTTAATTTATACAGTCACACATAAAATATCTCATAAACGCTAACTTTGTGCTCACTGCCAAGCTTGGGTCTGAAAATTCAGAATAAGTAAGAACTCAGAAAGCACAGGGGATAAATAAGGACAATAAACGTTTGTAAAGGTGCTGTCACAGAGTATAGAGGGTACCATGGGGATCCACAATCATAAAAGCTTCATTGAGTATCTCATGCCTCAGGAGAAGTTGATATGATTAAGCAGCATCAAGGTACCATCACATTGTTCAAAAAATGTCACCTCCAGCCGAAGCAGTAATACACACAAACTGCCAAAGATCCTAAACCGTCTGAGAAAAGGGGGCTGCGGAATGTTAGGGAGGCAGGAAGGATGAGGCATATCTAGATATAGGGCTGAAGAATAAGGGAGGGGTCCGATTATCAGCATTTTCCCAGGAATAGCAGTACATCAGTGTGTCTCCAAAAAGTGACATCGATGCTGCAAAGTTGATTCCTGAAAACCAGATCCCCATAACTGTTGAAGAACCACTCTTGGGTTTCAAAATGAACAGGAGCATTATAAAAGCTTTGAGAATATCTGCTGCTTCAACAAAAAACAACAGTAACCAAAAGCTTTTTTCTGAGTGTTTCTAGTCCTTGGAAACAGTGCGCTTCCTCTAGGAGCCACTGCTTGTGGCAACAGGGAGCTTTGCCTTCTCATTCACCTCTGACAATGACACTTCTTTAAACTGGTTCAGATAAATCTGCTTTTCTTTTAAAAATGCACATGCTGACTTTATTTATTTATTTATTTTGGGGATGTTGGGAGGAGATGATAGGTTGATAATAAGGATGATGCTTGTAATCCAAGTGGTCCAGTGTCTATGACCTCTAGCCCAGGGATGCAAGTAACTACCAGAAATTTTAGGTATAACAGTGAGTTTGCAACCTGAGCAGCTCTGATTCAGTGTTCTGAACAGAAGCCCGTGTGACTTCAGTTACAAGCTCTATCAAAGAAGCAGAGCCCTGTAGACAGGGTGGAGCTGAAATAAATATGTATGCCAAAATCTCCTTCAAGGGGAGAGCAAGGTTGTCTCTACTCAAGGGTAGAATTGGCTCTGTTACAATTCAAACATACCATAAAAATGCTTAATGATGCATTTTCACAAGGCTTGCCCATCAAAGTCCCTGCGTGCCTGATCTTACAATTGCGATGCTAATGGATCAGAGTTTGGAGGGAGATTTATTACCAAATTAATGGGGAAGTGGCCATATACCAATAATGGTTGTAATATATTGAGCATTTGCAATGTGCTAAGACCTGTATGAAATGTTTTACATGCCTCTGCTCGAATAGCAAACAACTCTGAAGAGCAGATACAAGCAGTTCTAATTTTACTGACAGGGGAGTGAATTGTAAAAGCATCATGCCCATGATTTTAGCAGCTGTAGCAGGATGGGAATATAAATATGAAGAAGCCCAAGTCCATGGTCTTCATTGTTATTTCTATTTTTTTTTAGTAAACATATTACAATAAAGCCATTTCCAAAAATGGGTGCTTTATTTTGTGTAATGACACCAAGAGATTCCAGCATTCAGGTCCCAAGGAGGCTTTGATGTGTGAAGCTATGTTTCAGGCATCAGGATCCCTGCCTCAGTTGAGAGGAGAGAGGGGAGAGTGCCTGACTGATCTTTCTCACGTTGTTTCCTGACAACTTCTGGGATCTGATCCAACAAGGGCGGATGTGATTGGAAGCTCTGCATATCAATAATCCCTTCATTAAAGGTTTTAGACACCTGGCTTCACTGAAATGCTTCACGAAACTTGTGTGTGAAAAGATCCCTGGAGTCTTCTGCATGGTGAAAGTACAGTTAGCAAGCAGGTCTAACCTGTATTTCTTGATCAAACTCTTCTGGTTATCAGTATACTAAGATATTTGAAAAGGAAAAGGAAAAGAAACAAAACCACTTAACAAAGAATATGCATGTTAAGATTTTGGTCACCATTTTGAAGGGAGCATCAGGAAAAAGAGTAGATTTGTAAGTCATTTCTGACTTTATTTGTGTATCAACACAATTCAGAAATTGCCACAAACATGGCAAATATTTGGAGTCTTGATTTACTTTTAAAATTAAAAAGAAAAAGAATCTTTTTTATTATACCACTCATCAGCAGGGCTATACTTAAAGGTCTATCAGTGTTTTCATTAGCCTTTTTCCCTGGCACCCACTGACAGCTATATTCTTTCTAATTAAGATGAAACAACACTCCAATGCATCTGTAGTATGCAGCAAAACCCTCCCCATAAGGCTGAAGATAGACAAATACCAAACCACCCAGTGAATATATAGATATAAGGCACATCGTCAGGTATAAACCAGTCATCAATAAATATAATAAATAAAAATAATTGTATTTAATAATTAAATGTTTTCTTCATTCTAAGGGTCTCTACCTGTCATAGATAGGGTTATTATTCAGCAAATAGTTAGGCTCCATACTTCCTTTGAATGTGATTTACCTTGACCTTTGGACAGTGAGCAGATGTGATGCTAGCAGAGATTTCAAATGTGCACCCATGGTTCCTGTTGTCTTCCTGTACTGCTAAGATGCACATAAGAAAAGCACACCCTGGTAGCCTCTACCTGTTCTCCTGTGGGACGGAATCATCCCAAACAAGCAAGCTGAACTGCCTGCAGCATTCTGAAACAACACCTTTCATTGTGACTCCTGACCCATGAGTGAGAAATAATAGATGCATGTTATTGTATTTTGGTGTGATTTGTTAGCCTGAATTATTGCAGCCTAACATCCCACCTCACTCCCCGCCGCAAGGATGCCTAATGACAATTTATTCTAGACAACTCTGGCAAACTGTACAGGATCAAGTAATTTTAGAGGTCAAATTAAGTTATTCTTTCTGTCTCTAGCCAGTACCAAATTCCCACTTTAAAGCTCCCCCTTCATTGGCAAAAATGTTATTCTGTTTCTGTTGTCCAGCTTTTAATTTCACAAAACTTGCCTAGGGCCCTTAATCAGCAGGTAAAAGAAGTCCTACACCATTTGTTTAAGAGATTGTCAGCACATAAATATGCAGAGGGTTTGTATTTAGTTCTGTATTTCCACCTTCTTCTTTCTCTGTTTCCACCATTGGAGTCCTCATAGCCGTGGTCTTTCTGATGCTGGCTGGTCCAGCTACTCATGTCTTAGTGGTGACTCTCTGATTTATGTTATTTTCTACTTTTACATTTTGATAAATGAGAGGGTCTTGGGTACTTAAATAGATTTACCCACAGATTCTTACATAGCTGAGAGTGTGGCAGCCTGGCCACTTGTCCAAAGTCCATCCCACAGCCTCTGCTGGTGGGGTTATTTCATCAGCTTCTTTGGAGAGAGAGAAAATATAACATACTCCCAAATTACATCCATGGTCTACCTTCAAGCCCACGGGGAAACTAGGAATACCTCCAACTGAGAGAGGTCTTTGCCCTCCCCTGCCCAACCCTGCAACTTGGACATTGCTTTTTCCCTAATACAAGAGCAGAGCTTTCATGAGATTGTCAACCAAAACCTTCTGTCAGATTTCTCAGATTTACCCGAATTTATTTCTTGCCCTTTGCTATCACAGGCAAGAAATTTAAACAAGTAGGATTCTAGCTGGGTTAATGCAGGAGAGAGTAATTTACTCACTGCCAAAGCAAAGATCAAACAATCAAGTTTCTTTCTTTGCAGCTTGGTATGAATCTGGGGAGGGAGATAACAAGTATAAATTTCAGGATGTAGAAGAAAGGATTTATAGTTACCCATTAGAAAAGTTACTGTTTATGTTCTTAGCTGTTTTTGATGTCAGGTAGTCAAAGAAGTAGAGAAAACAGAAATCAATATCCTATATTTCAAGTTATTGCGATCATGTTTTGAAAATCACGTCAATGATGTAATTTTTCTTTTAAGCGAATGCATTAGAGAATATATTTGATTGATAATTTGGATTTGAATGGTTGGTTAGATTGTCTGCAGAATGTAAGTTCCATGAGTACAGGGACTTCATTTTACTCACTGCAGGGAACAAGAGTGCCATGTGCTTAAAAAAAAAAAAAATAGTAGTTGAGTGAATTGGTATAAATAAGCCTGAAGAATTTTTCACCATATGACTTTGACTTTAAATTATCTGATAAATTTGGGATCAACTTGAAGAAGATAGGCTAGCTATTATGTTTCCTGCCCCCCGCCACCCACGATTTCATTTTTTTTTTTAATCTATCCTACCGGTTCTTCTCTTTATTCAGGAAATGTCAAACATCGCACATACATCACCCTTTGTTATTCAAATCCTCTCATTTTCTTTAAGCCTAGGGCTAAGTATCATTAAAAATTAACATGTTCATCATATTTAACAGTTTGTATTCACTAAAAGTAAATAGCCCACTTTCAGTAACAAAACCCACAGTGCACTTTTTTCTTAACCAAGAAAACACAGAACTAGTTTGAATAGAGTAGTTGTAGTCTTCATAAAACACACCACACACACATACACACATGTGCATGTGTAGATATATAAAAAATAATAAGTATTTATATATATATGTATATATATATATATATATAAAAGTAGGGCACATATCCTTTGGGGTATTGTTGCTCTGGAAAACCTAAAGTAATACATACTCTTAAGGCAGTTTTAATTGGTCAAATCTGCCTAAGCACAAACATTCAAACATGTCAGTGGACAGCAGGGCCTTTGGACATGTATTATCATCCCCACTACATCAACATCATAAACATTTTGTAATCTGTGCTATTTGATGTGGTAGCCACTAGCCTGGTGTGGCTATTTTTATTTATATTAGAATTCATTAAAATTAATGAACAGTCTAAATTCAGTCCCTCAATCACACTAACCAAATTTAAGTGTTCAGCAGACACATGTGGCCAGTGGCTACCACATTGGAAAGCACAAATGTAAAACATTTCTTTAATGGGAGAATATTCTTTTGGATGGCACTGGCCTATACAATGCTAAGTTCTTATTCCATTGGCCCATAATTGCAGAGCCCTCTTGTATCCCTTTATTTCACTGGAAAGTTTCTAGCACAGTAGAAACAAATAGTGTATAGTCAAAATTATCCTTGAAAATGCATCAAGGATATTGGTATTTTGCACATGAAACCTTGTACCTATATGTAAAAGTGTATAAGGTATGTATATTTGTATTTAGATACAAATATATGAAAAAATATATATGTGCATATATAACATAGCATTTAACTATTTCATTTATTCTCTAATAATCCCTCCCTCTGACAGGTGAAGCATTTCTGAATTCACATCAGTATAAAAGTGAAACTCCTCTGCTTCTGTCTAGGTTTCAGATGCACAAAGGCTCTCTTACATGGTCCTAGTATATTTCCAAATCTGGCTCTGGAAATTCAATATTTGGGTGTGCCCATCTCACTGCCGATAGTATGGCAGTACCAGGGACAGGAATTGGTTCATCAATTAACATTATCAGAACGACTACCTCTCCACTGGTAGTAAATGGGTGCCTTCCTCAACCTGCAAGGACTAGTATGTAAGAAGTAGGGAGGAATTTGGGTAGGAGATCAATGTGGGGGAGTCATTATTGGGTTAGGCAAGATCAAAGGTAGGACTTGAAGAGAACATACAACATGGGCAGGTGAAGAGGAACATGTAAGATACTTCAATAAGAACTACTGAAATGATCTGCAGCACAAAGGTGAAAGCTGGCACAGCCACTCATGAGAAAGACCAGAACTGTCCAATTTCATATCTGGCCATTACCAACTATACCTCTTATGCTTCAGTCACATCTGAACTATCTCTTATTCCTCAACATACCATTTTTATGTTCTCTCTCTGACTCCCAATCTTTTGCACCTGCTGTCTCTAGAACATCCTGAAAATCTTTCTTCACCAAGGAAATTCTTAGCTCCTCTCATCTCCCTGTCATCATCACCTCTATAGAGCTTTGTCTGTCCCTTCTGGGCAGTCACACACCGATTCCTCCACACTCTAACAGTACATTGTTTATCTGCTTGTGTGTCTGCCTTCTCACTAAATTCTGAACTGCAGGGGGCATGTCCATGTCTCATTAAACCTTGTGTTCTCAAGGCCAAAACAATGCTAGGGACACAGTATGTGCTTACCTGCCTTAAGAAGAATCGATGGATGACAGATGGATAAGAAAGAGTGGCTCAATAGCTTCAGCCAGTTATTATTGAAGTCTGCATGGATTTAGTGAAAGTGCTACTATGGATATTAGAAAACTCTTAAATCTGCCAATATTTCTGAATTACTCAGAATATTTTGTCTTCAAGTAACAAAAATCCAACTCAAAGTGGTATAATCAATGGAAGAAAATCTTTGTTCTAGTTAATAAGCCTCAGCACAGCTGGATCTGGGACAGTAGCGTCAGGTGTCAATCACTTTCCAGCTCTCAGCTGTGCTCTCTTATCTGTTGGATTTGTGTTGGACAGTCCTTGCAATGTAATGATCTGACAGCTCCACGATGACACGTTACTGTCTCACCCACCTTCCTAGAAAGAGATCCCCCATTTCTCTACTGTGCTAGGAGAATTCCAGGTGAGCCTATCTTTGTACCACTGTGGACGTCTCTGGAGGATGTGATGTGGAGTGCAGAGGAGGTGATACCGTGGTTGTCCAGACTTAGGTCACATGATGATTCCTGGAGCCAAGACTGGCATTAGCCTTGCTGTATCCACAGTGACCGAGAAATAAGCAGGGGTATTCCAAAGGAAACCTGAGGTATTCTTATTAAAGAGGGAGGCTGTACACTGGGCAGACCGAAACAAATGTGTCCCCTATGGTTCCTTTTCAATGTAATTATCTTCCTACTATAATATGAAAAACCCAGTTCATTATGTGTCTTTATTTTCTCTGTGGTAGAAACTATTACACCAATGCTTTTCTTATTACTGTCTCCAAACCTGCAAGTGGCTATTTCAAACAACAGAGGGAAAACAAATGTTACATGTTGACTTGTTCTTTGAATCTCCTACCGGTCATCATCAGGTATTATAATCAACCTCTTCCCAACTCTAATCTGCTATTGCTAGCTGTTAGCCAAGTGATTCAGATTCAGATTGGTTCACTTGTTTGTTTTCTCAGTGGCAGAAGAATGTGCCAATCAAACATTTTTTCTCTTTCTTTTTTCTGATAATGCTCATAGGATTCCATCTAAACTGGTGTTCCTTCACTGCAGGAGGTGCTAAATGCTTTTAGGTGGTGTGGCGTTAAACAGCGTCAATCCACATGGTGAAAAGGTTAATCTTCCTTACATTCTTTAAATCTCCTTCTAATTGTACAGCCAAGAAAATCTGAGTTTGGATCCAGTCTTTTTAAGAAATATTTGCTTTTTACTGCATCGAGTAAGCTTTACTCAGATTCTGTAGTGGGTGCCAGTACATGGATAAAAGTCCATAATATTTTCTGTTTTTTTTTTTTTTTTTAATCTTCAGTTGTACCATTAACATCTGTGTATCCCAAACAATGGAAGTTTCCATTTAAAGCAGTGAGGAAAATACAACCTTATATGCATTTACATAGGTAAAGAAAGTAGTCAACCTTTGCTAAAATATTAAATACATAGACATACAGATGCTGTGTTACAATGCAAAAGTTGGCAAAATTTCGAATGAGTGTAACTTTGGCAGTGCTAGGAAGCTAAAATGCGTCTCTATTTAGTGCCTTCAATGGGCCACTTTTGTTTATACAAGTCGGGATTCAGTAATGAAAGTTTTCTTTGTACGTTTCTAAGTTGTTAAAGAATGTGTTTAAATATATAGTGACTAAGAATGATTGTATAAAGTAATATTTTGGGGATGTGAATTTTAATACAAGATGTAGTTTTATTTAATTAGCAGACAAGCGGGGCCTTTGAGGGTAGCTGGTTTTGCATCAGTTACTGCAATGCAAGGAGGAAGCATCATGCCAAGGGTCTTTCGTGTCAGGGTCACATGGAGAGTAATCACATTTTACTAGTTTCAAAATAACCACACAAGACAACCTCTGTGGTGCTGAAATAAATGGCCCATGGAATTGTAGATTTGCTCTAAGTGGAGGTATTCAACCGCAGCTGTCATCGATTAGCCACAGTTTAGGGGTAACAGATATCATCCTCTTCCGTGCAGGAAAGAAAGTGTTAACCTTAAGAAGTTACTTCAACCAACAGCAGAAGCAATCCTACCCGGGAACATCAGAATAGATAATGGCATATGAAGCACACGTTTCGGTGAACCAAAAACAACAAAAAAGGAATTGAACAAATGATGAACCAATAGTCATATTATGTTCCCTTGCAGTATTTCAGTAACATTTTTGTTCCACTAAGACTCTGGGGTAAGTGCGGTTCAATCCAAGAGCAAAAGTACCAGTGCCACAAACTGAACCTGTTCTTCCTTGAATGCTAGAACATGGCTATTAGCTTCAAATGGGACACAAAAAATGGGTTTCCTAATGAAAGTTTCCTTCAAATTTACTCATGGTCATTAAAAAAGACATTTGTTTTCGTATTGCCCCTAATTTCCCTAGCAGGCTAAAGAAGTAAAAGTTAAAGACTAATAACAAAAATGACCTTGATAATTGTTACATTGAAGTAAAGAAACAAGAGAGAGGAAATAAGGGAAAACAATATTTCCCCCAGTCTGGGGCATAGTTTAACAGCAAATACACTCTTTCAAACATTAGCTGAAACAGACAAATTATTTCCTACTGCATCATTCTAGATTTAACAGCATCTGTTTTAGCTTTAGGTGCAATATTTTGAAGTCCAAAAACTCAAGCAATTCTTGTGGAATTAATACATTTCAGCATTCAAAGTCTTTAAACACAAGTTGTTCAGTATAAAATTGCTTTCTAAAATAGTGCAAAACATAGGCTACATATTGGAGCTACATATTGAAAAGACAAGGTCTATGGTTTTCATTAAATATGTAAGATTATAACAGTAATTCTATAAACAATCATAACATAACACTTGAAGAAAAGGGCCTATATCTTATTTCCACTGGATTTTTTAGATTTAATGTAAAATGAAAATGGCATTCTTAGTGTCAATTGATTAAGAGTACATCCTGTAAATCTCTGTGAGTTACAGCTGTGTCCCAGTGAAGGCCATATAAATTGAACTCTTTTTAAAAGGCATTCAAACTTTGGTAAGTTAAATATGCTCTGTGAAGGTAAATTAAAACTGAGGGAAAATGGATAAATAAAACAGATGTGAAAAAAGTCATGTATTAGGAAAAATACGTCTTGGTTCTTTGCAAGGGAGAAGCATACCAACATGCATACACATTGCAAATTGTCAAAAACAAACCTATGGTGGGTCCAATAAAATCAAAAAGATAAGAAATACCTATATACAAAATTTGGTTTAAAACAGAAAAAGGGCCGGGCGCGGTGGCTCAAGCCTGTAATCCCAGCACTTTGGGAGGCCGAGACGGGCGGATCA
>NW_012116599.1:4825942-4828818 GCF_000951035.1 Colobus angolensis palliatus | reverse complement strand
CAGAAAAAGAGTTTTCTGGTTTTTTGTTTTTTAGTTTTGTCACCAGCAAATAATGCTGTCTATGCTCTGTAAAATAGATTGGTGCCTGGAAAAAATTACATTATCAACGAATATTTTACATAAGACTATTGCAATAAGGGAGAGACTGAACTGGACTCCATTGAAACACAGGCAAGAGAGTTTTTAAGCAGAGAAGTGAGCTGGTGAAATGGTGCTGAAAGATGGAAGACACTTGAGGGGAGGGTCTTGGTCACTGAGATTAGGCCCTCTGTGTTTGCTAAGGGCCTAAGTGAGTTCCCTAACCTCCTGCAAAGACTGGGAGACAGGAGCACTGCCTTCCTTGATGATTATCTCTCAAAGAGATGGCTCTCAGGTCCTTGAGAAAGACATTCCTGGTTTGTAAAACTGGCAAGAGTCTGGGAGAAGGTTCATATTTCAAAGGGGCAAAGTGTGCAACTGCAAGTTTTCTAAAGTAAACCCTCTTAAGAAAAGGGAAGTTAAGGGCCTAAAGACCAGAAGAAATCTGTCTCAAGTTTAGCCAAGTTGAGGGGAATGTTAAGGCCCTCCTGGTCAATACACACACACACACATACACACATACACACACACACACATATAAGTATACAAATAAAAGGATGATGCAGCCTACATAAATACATTTTCTTCCAGAATTTTTTTTGATAAATGTTCAAATATTGTTGATAAAAATTAAATACCCATTCCTGATTTAATAAACAAAACCGAACAAAAAACCACTGAATAAAATAGTAGAATTCTTCTTTCATGTTTTAAAATATCTATCTTATATCAATAATCAACATTCTTTAATAGTGCAACTAGAAATATTTACAATAAAATCAGGAGCAAGATAATGATATCCACCATCACCACTATTTACCTTTTCCTTATAGTTCCAGATCAGTGGTTCTAAAGCAGTGATCCATGAACCAGTCGTACCACCATCCTCTGGGAATTATTAGAAATGCAAATTCTTAAGCCCCACCTGATCCCTATTGAACTGTAAACTCCAGAAAGTAGCACAGAGCAGCAATCAAAGTTTTAACAAGTCTGGCAGGTGACTCTAATGCATACTGAAGTTAGTTCTGGGCAATATTCCATACCATGTTCCAGGCAATATTCAATAGGTGAAATTTTTCTGCAAAGGACAAAATAGTAAGTATTTTATGCTCTGTATCCTTGTTGCCTCTGTTACTACTCTGCAAATATAGTGCTAACAGACAATTTTTAAAGAATGGGTGTGGTTTTGTTTCAATAATACTTTATTTTAAAAATAGATTGAGTAAAATGGTCAATAAGCACATAAAAAGATGTTCAATGTCATTAATTATTAGGGAAACACAAATGACAACTATGAGATACCACCCACACCCATTACAATGCAATGGCTACTACCAAAAAAAAAAAAAAAAAGCCAGAAAATAAGTGTTGGTGAGGATGTGGAGTTATTGGAACTCTTATGCACTGTTGACGGTAATGTCACATGGTACAGCCACTGTGAAAAACAGTATGGAGGTTCCTCAAAACATTAAAACTAGAATTATCATATGATCCAGTAATTCTGGGTATATACACCAAAGAATTAAAAGCAGGGTCTTGAAGAAGCATTTTTGTACAACCATGTTCATAACAATTACTTACAATTACTAAGACATGGTAGTAACCAAAATGTCCAATGACAGATGAGTGGATAAGCAAAATGTATTATTCAGTCTTAAAAAAGAAGGAAATTCTGACATATGCTGCAACATGGATGAACATTGAGGACATTACACTCTGAAGTAAGTCACAGTCACAAAAAGACAAATACCGTGTGATTCCATTTATATGAGGAATTTGACTTATATGATGATTTTGAGTACTCAAAATCATGGAGATATAAAGTAAAACAATGATTTCCAGGGGTTTAGGGGGAAGGGAGAAGGGAGAGTTTTGAATGGGTGCAGAGTTTCAGCTTGGAAAGTTAAAAAGTTCTGGAGATGGATAGTGGTGATGGTTGCGTTACAATGTGAATGTACCTAATGCCACAGAACTGTAAAAGTTAAGAGGTTTAAGATGGTAAAATTTGTGTTTATATAGATATATATATATAATCATTATTTTTTAATCCAGAAAAAACTCACTAAACATATTTAATACCATTGAACTGTGTACTTAAAAATGGTTAAGATGGTAAATTTTGTGTCATGTTTATTTTTATGTGTACTACAGTCTTAAACAATGAAAAAACATATTGATGACTGAATTTGGTCTTCAGGCAGTAGCCTGCCAACATTTTTTCTAGATGCCACAATATAGATGATACAAGACAAGAAGCCTAGAAAGAAATACAATCATTAGAACATAGAAGAAATTTTTTTTCATTATTTCTGGCTGACATAACACTATCTTCTAACAAACTATATATTTGATTTACTTACTGGTTTATTTTCAGAATCTCTCAACAAGAGGGTAAGCTCTGTAGTTACTGAGGTTTGTGTGTGCCATGTTCATTGATGGAGAGCTGGCTTACAGAGCAGTGCCTAGCACACAGTAGGAATTCCATTGATATTTGTTGACTAATTAAAGGAAGGAATACTTACTGCTCTCAAATTAATTCCTAGAGTCAGTGTAATCCCCAGGTGGAAATGGTTTAAAATTTAACAAAGCAAACTTGAGATTCATCTAAACAAGTGAAAACAGACAGCTATTGGGGGAGGAGAAGCAGCAGGGGTGAGGGGGATGCAATATAACTTTGCTGATATTAAGCTGTAGTAACTGAAATTATCAAAATATTGACAAATTAGAAATCTAGCCAATGAATCCTGAATTTAATTAATATAAGATAAAGATGATATGGCAAATCTATGGGAAAATAA
>NW_012116599.1:4769626-4825517 GCF_000951035.1 Colobus angolensis palliatus | reverse complement strand
CTGGAAACCATCATTCTCAGCAAACTATCGCAAGAACAGAAAACCAAACACTGCATGTTCTCACTCATAGGTGGGAATTGAACAATGAGAACACTTGGATCCAGGAAGGGGAGCATCACACACAGGGGTCTGTTGTGGGGTGGGAAGGGGGAGGGATAGCATTAGGAGATTTACCTAATGTAAATGACAAGTTAATGGGTGTAGCACACCGACTTGGCATATGTTTACATATGTAACAAACCTGCATGTTCTGCACATGTACCCTAGAACATAAAGTATAATAATAAAAAAAAGAATAACCAAATGATTATTATATCAATTAAAAAGCAGGCAAAATAATTGAATGTCCTTGAAAAATGAAATATCCATGTGGTGGTAGTATAGCCATGGGTAAAAATTTGGCTTTCAATTTGGAAGCTCAAAATCAGATTCCACCGTTGACTTGTAGTTTGACCTTGGACAAGTTATTTGTCTTCTGAAAACCCTTGAGCCTTCTTTGCAAAATAGGACTTAGAATGTTTATATCAGAAATTGTTACAGTCAGTTAAGGAAGTAATATATGTAAAGAACATAGCATTTCATTTATCTTGTAGTAAATATTTAATAGGTGCTGATTTCTATGACATCAAAATTGCATGCAAAAAAAAAAAAATAGCCTGAATGTCCAAGAAAAAAGAATTGAGAATTGAATGATTTAATTTAATACTGCCTAAGAGATCATTATGCCAAAATTAAAACATATATTTGAATTATATTGAAGGACGTGCAAAAGTAATTAGATCAAAAAGGTAAATGATAGAGGAAAACAACACACAAATTGTATAAAGGGGATAGTAAAGGTTTTAAGAGATAAGGATAGAAAGATAGATACATGGATAGATGCATTGAAATGAATACTGGCCAAAAAGCACACCAAGTAATTCATAGAAGTCCTCTCTGAGTGGAAGACTTATGAGTGATTTTCTAATATGAACATGTGTTACTTACTATTATTATTTTTATTTTAGTTTTTGTAGAGGCAGGGTCTTGTTATGTTGACCAGATTGGTTTCAAACTCCTGGCCTCAAGTGATCTTCCCAGTTTGGCCTCCCAAAGTTTTGAGAAAACAGGTGTAAGCCACCATGCTCAGCCTGTCATATTTTTAGTGACAGAATAAATAAAGTAAAGGAATTCTTAGAGATTAGAATAATTTCCTAACACAGATTTATCTAGTATATGTATTTCAATGATCATTAATTCAAATTATTATACAGTTTCATAATGACATTTTAAGGAAACAGATTGACATGGAATTTTTTTCCTTGAGATTTGTGTTCATGGTGTCTAGAAAGCTCACGTTTTCTTTCTCTTTTTGTTTGAGACAGAATTTCACTTTGTTGCCCAGGCTGGAGTGCAGTGGCGTGATCTCAGCTCACTGCAACCTCTGCCTCCTGGGTTCAAGCGATTATCCTGCCTCAGCCTCTCGAGTAGCTGGGATCACAAGCACGTGCGTGCCACCACACCCAGCTAATTTTTGTATTTTTAGTGCAGACAGGATTTCACCATGCTGGCCAGGCTGGTCTTGAACTCCTGACCTCAACTGATCCAACTGCCTCGGCCTCCCAAAGTGCTGGGATTACAGGTGTGAGCCGTTGCTCCCGGCCAAAGCTCATGTTTTTATGTTTACTTTCTCTTACATATTTCCAGATTGAAGAAGACAGAGCTCTAATTTAATATATTTCAGGAGGTGAGTGGAAGGAGGAGAAAGCTAATTCTGAAGGTTGTGAAGAAAGGCAAAACCGGCACGCTTAATATGTCCTTGGAGAATCAGTTTAACAAGCTAAATTGGTTTCTTAGAAGACTGGGATAATGTTATTTAATAAGAAAGTTCCTGTTTCCAGGATTCTATTCTCTTCTTATCTAAAAATATCCTGGAATGCGATAGTCTTAAAACCCCTTCAAAACTTGGCTTTCTTAACAGGCATTTCTAAATAAATTTAGTTGCTTTATTATAGAAGACTCGGTTAGGCTCTTATTTCACACATTATTTTAGACACTGACAATGAATCCAGAAATTCAAAACATCAGTAAATAATTCAAAATTACCCTTGAAAGGCTACAAAGGAAGAAACGTTTGTAGTGAAAATATTAAACTGGAATAGAACAGGTTGTATTTCTGGATTTGTCACCAGCGTCTGTGTCACCACACGCAATTCATTTTGATTCATTGGGGCTCAGCTCTCTGATCTGAAAAATGAAGAGGCTGGATGTGATGTTTCTGAAGAATCTTTTTAAATGTAAAGAGAAGCCTGTGAAATTCCATGGATTTAACAGTCTTGATATTCCCAGGATAGATGAATTCTACAGCCATGATGACATACATTAAAATCAGTACACTTTATCTTTTAGTGAGAAGAGATATAATAAGAATATTAAGTTCAATCCTTAAATTCTTAGTATAGGGCAGGTTATCAGTGCAGCAATTAGCAATGCAAACCTTTGAGTCCCAGTAAAATCAAACAGTAGATTTTCCTGTGTCATAGGAAAATGTCAACAACCAGAATGGCTATATGTTCAAAAAAAAGTAATGAGCTTTAATTCACTGATTCCCTACTAAAGGTAGAATAAAAATCTACCAATATAGATCATCCCATAAGGAATCAGTCTTCAAGCCAGGACAGTTTTAGTCTTTGATGCTGTAGTGATAATAATTTCAATGTTTTTTTTTCACTGTCTCTGTCTCTCTCACACACATCTCATGAAAAAAAAGAAAAAAGAAAAATGAAAAAGGTCTTAAAAAATATTTTAGTTCTGCCCAAATATTGATAAAACCTTTAATAAAATCTACTTGGAAACTGGAAAAATGGTTGATTCTGGCTTCCTTAAATATCTAAGTTCCAAAATCTCTGATAAAGCTCTACTGACAAGTTCCCAGACAAAATACAAAGTCTGGAAAGGCTAAATGTAAAGGATAGAAAGTGTTCACATATTGTTCTTTTAATATTTCAAATCTTATCCTTAACACATTGCCTAAAAATTATGTTTACATGATGGCATCTTCTTCTGTACTGTGATCTCCAGGGTGCCAGTAGTCTATCTCAGTAGAAATCTCCAGAGCTTTGAATATGGTAAATGCTTAATACATGTCTGTGCAATTAATGTTGAATGAATGAAGACTCAAGATACACTAGTTTCAAATTTTTGGTTTTGCTTGTTTTCAAATTGTCTTCTCTCATGCTTTTGTATTTTGATAAATAAAGCCAGGTCATTGTAATATCACAGAATAATTTGATAGTGAAATAATGTTCATGAACTACTTTATTATATAAATTTCAACAGGTTGCTATTATATTTACCAATATAGCATAATATTAAAAGAAGGCCTCAAACTAAACAAAGTATCTATCGTGTTGGTTCTATTGTCAACTGGAATTTCTTGGAATGTTGCAAAACGCATTATTCTTTCATAAAGACAAGACTGAAACAAAAAACAAACATCCTTTTGAGGAACAGCAGAATGACATGGTTATATACCAATTACTGATGTCGGATTATTTTGGAATTGGACAGAGAAAAGGCAGAGGAAAGTATAAGTGCAATAGGAAAGATATAGAATGACGAAGAAGTCCTGCAAGGAGAGGTATGGCTTTGGGTTTCCTAAAACTAACCCTTAGGATGCTAATGCCCTACACTCTATGCTCAGGGACCTTTTTTAAGTTCTTTTTTCATATTCTGATTTTTAAATAAAATAATTTGCAAGTCCTTCCTTATTCTGGAATAAAAATGGCAACACATTTAGCAGAGGAACTCTATTCTGGGGGTACAGAATATAGAATCATGCATTCTGGCTGATTGCAGTCTTGATTCCAGCACTTACTAGCTGAGTGACCCGGAATGAGTCGTCACTCTGAGTTTTGTTTCTTCATTTGTAAAGTTGTCATGGTATCCCAGAGCATATGGCTGTCGTTCAATGTTAGTTTTCAACCCATCACATCCACCATACTTGAGTAGGAGAATTAGTGAGCTACATGGTGTTACTATTAGGTGTACACATGACAATACAAAGCAAACACTAAGCACACTCAACAAAATAGTAGAATGAGCCTCCTGATTTGAGGTGGAGGAAGGACAATGTGGCCACAGAAGGACTAGTTCCTTAACATAGATTATTGTGAGATGTCAGTTTGTACCGCATTCAGATGAATTAGCTTTTCTTATGCTGTATTTAGAAGGAAGCAGCTTAGGCACAGATACGCTAATGTCCTTATATTACTACAATTTTCTTTTCTCCTAATGGAATAATGTTGCTTGAAATCTCTCATCTACCGCATATATGGAAGTGTATGTCTCTGAATCTCTAGCGAGATACAAAGAATTAATGTGCTCAAGGGCATGGTTATAATCATTGGCAAGACGTATAAAAGGGAGTTTGGTTTGATGACTTTTGCAGAATCTCTTATTTTATTAATAAAGTTTTTATTTCCTTTAAACCAGCACTGTAATACTTGTTAATAGTACTACAAATAGCTATTATAAATATATCATCACACTATTAGCAAGAAGTAAAGGAAAAGGCTTAATTGAAAAAAAGCATCTGAAAAGATTTTGGTGATATTAAAAGCATAAAGTACAGAGACTAAGTCATCTCCATAAGTAACTCATTATGAACAAAAAAGTGTGTTTCTATTGGGCTAAATGCTCTGCATAATATGTTAGCTAGGCATATGGTCAACTATCTTTGCAATAGAAATAGGACAAGTTAGAACTTACTCGTCTTTTTTTACCAGCTGTGCTATGAAGTCATGGATATGTAGGAAATCCCATTATTGAGCATTTTGTGTTGCTTCCTCATGAGCAAATGTGTTCTATCCACACTGGGTCTTCTTTCTACATTTTTCACCTCATTCTACTTTCAGCTTTTGCTCATACAACCGCTTAGAATGCTTTGCCCACAGATCTTGACCTGGCAGTTTCATTTCACATGTAACCTCTTCAGGGAGGCCTCCCATACTTTAGAAGTTTTCCTTTCATCCTAAAATTTTATTTTGTCTTTAGAACATGAGCTTCTCTCCCCAGTGTCTAGAATAGTGTCTGACACTTAAAAAGCAACAGATGTTGAAGGATGAATGAATGAATGGCTATGTTCTTGTATTTTAACCCCACGGTGCGGATTGATTCAAAACCAACATAAGACAAAGATGCTCACAAATGATCTTTTTAAATGTTTACTTTTGAATTTTATGCCTTACTCCTTATAAAAACAAAACACCTGAGTAAAAAACAAAATATAATCATTAGTGAGGTCTTTCCCCTCCAAGGATGCCAGTGTAGGTCGGCCAGTGTCCATCCTTGACACCTCCCTCTTTGGTGGTACAAAGAAAGAAGAGGCAGGCCAGGGTGGCAGGTATGCAGAGGACCCAAGAGTCAGGTTTTCAGAGGCTCTAGCCTGCTGCCCCAACGTATAAGGGCAGTTGAAGTTTTAGAATGTTTTTTAAACACAATTGGTAACCAAGAGGAGCACCTGGAATCTCATTCCGTTCTGCCTCATATTTCAGGCTTTGAATAATCAATCAAGCTGCTATAATATTTTCCTGGAGTAAAAATAAAAATAAAAAATATGAAAATGTAAATACTTTCTCCAGCTACTTAAAAAATTTACATTTAAGCTGACTCAAGCCTGTGGCTTAAGCCTGTAATCCCAACACTTTGGTAGGCCAAGGTAGGAGGATTGCTTGAGGCTATGAATTTGAGACCAGCTGGGGCAACATAATGAGACCCATCTCTACAAAACATTTTTAAAAAAATTTCTCAAGTATGGTATCAGTGCCTGTAGTCCCAGGTGCTTGAGAGGCTGAGGTGGGAGGAACATTCGAGCCCAGGAGTTCAAGGCTGCAGTGAGCTATGATTGTACCACTGCACTTCAGCCTGGGCAACACAGTGAAACCCTGTCTCAAAAGAAAAAAAAAAAAAGTGCTTTATTTTAAATTTACATGTAAAGAAAAGAATATTGTCACTCAAATAGGACTGAACCCTTTTGTGAATTGATTATTGAGCAAAAATATGATTTCTTTCCCTTAGTATTATACACATTCAATACACATAAAATATAATGATAGGCCAGGCGCGGTGGCTCAAGCCTGTAATCCCAGCACTTTGGGAGCCTAGTTGGGTGAATCACCTGAGGTCAGGAGTTTGAGACCACCCTGGCCAACGTAGTGAAACCCCGTCTCTACCAAAACCACAAAAATTAGCTGGGTGTGGTGGCATGCACCGTAATCCCAGCTACTCGGGAGGCTGAAGTGAGAGGATTGCTTGAAACCAGGAGGCAGAAGTTATAGTGAGCTGGGATCATGCCACTGCACTCCAGCTTGGGAGACAGAGTGAGACTCCATCTCAAAAAAAAAAAAAAAATATATATATATATATATATATGTGTGTGTGTGTGTGTGTGTGTGTGTATGTGTGTATATATGTATATGTGTATGTATATATATATAATTTTCTCATTCATTCTTTTCATGTATATTTGAGTAATTAGCACATACTAGCTTTGTCCTTATTTCTGGGAATACTGTAGGGAAAAACATGGCTGAGCACTCTGCCTTTGTAGGATCTATGTTCTACTGTAATTGGGGAAAGCAAAAATACACAAATACATGATCTGGCACATTTCCACCCAGTCAGTGCCAGTTGTATATAAGGCAAATGTGTGTGTGCGTGGATTAACTTGGAGACCCACTTCTTTTTATTGATTTCCCATTGGATTTAAGCATGCCCAAATAGTCCAAAGACCGTAAATGATACGAAGCAATAGATGCTGTTCCCTCACAAGGAATAACCAGCACTTTTTCCGAACAGACACGATATATCCTCCAGTGCTGATACCTCAAACCCAGTGTCTTTTTCAATTCCTTTGTCTTCAAATATACGTGAAGTGATCTGCCAGTTTACGAAAATCCAGCCAAAGTTGGAAGGGGTAGACTTAGCTCTAGTAATGCTATATTTTAATTAAATCTTAGAAAAAGATATTGTATCTAATGTTGGGTAAATGCAAGAAATAAACCAGGCAAAAGTGCAATTGCAATTAGTGGAAATATTTAAACTCTATCTTAGTAATTATCTGTTAAGAATAGGAGTCGATAGCTCTTCAAGTGACCTTGAACAAATTGTATAATTCTTTAAAAGTTTTCTCATTCCGTATACCAGTGTTAATACCATTTTCCATTTACTGATCTGTCCTAGAGCATATTCTGTGTTCTAAGATCTGTCTGTACAAATTTTCTGCATTAATAGAAATCATTATTAATTTGTTGAAAATTAATATGTCTTGGTGTTCATATAGCACCTCAAAGAATTAGAACCTTATCTTCCATCTTAGCACACACAGGACAGCTGAGTTTCTGCTTAATTTCTGCCACAGGTGTTAGTTTATGTGTTTCCAATATGAGGCTTTTTTTTTCCCTGGTCATACTTCTAACTTCTTCAGACCTTTTTATGTTATCTTTTCACCCTTACTTGGGAATTCAAAATCATCCTGTTTAACATCATTAGCAAATTTAATTAACATATTTTTCCAGATAGTAGCGATGTTAAACAAAAACCTTACGTGTTACTATAATGACATCAAATTCAGTTCGCTTTTTGAGATAACTGGCTACACAAGAGAGCAGATGTGGGAGTCTCTGCCACAAAAGGAGCAACTGAGAATAGAATGTAGCAAGTTGGGAAGAAATGGGATAGGACATCCTTACTATTGTATTCCAGGCTGAGGACCAAGAAATGTACCCAGAAAATCAGAAGCAACGGAGTGCAAAGCAATTATGTTTTGGGTTCCTTCAGGTTAGTATTAGGAGTATCACTATACTGAATAAAAATAATTCTCAGTTTCTTCCTCCACGGGGATCATTAGGTGACTGAAAGTTAATAATTATAGCTAGCATGCACTGAAGACCTAATAGCCACTGTGACTGGCACCAGGATACATTTTTAAAAGTCTTTAAGATATGAATCCTGCTTTTAAAGAGCATGCATTGTGTGAGAGACACAGAAGTACAGTTAATTTTAATCCAAAATGGGAAGCGTAAAATGGGCCATGGAGGAAAGAAGAGACAGTGAACTGGGTGAACTGGGTAGAGCTCAAAGAATAAATGACATTTGGATTGAATTTGTAAATAGCAGTTTGATCAGAGAAAAATGGGAAGAAGTTTATCAAGGGGAGAGATGTATGTGTGCAAAGGTGTTCGAGAGTGAGACATATTCCTACGCTGGGGAATAGCAAATAGGCTTACTGTGGTTGGAATAAAATCGGCCAGTGGTGAGAGCAGGTGGAAGTGATGGAAGACAAGGCTTAAAACCATAAGACTGGCTCTTGGCTGCCTTGTGAGAGTTTGAAGTTGACCCTGTAGACAAGTGAGTGGGGACTGGGAGCAGCATAGAATTTAAAGTTGGGAATTAGCATGATAAATTGATGTCAATATTGTGATAACTGGACTGATGTGCTAAAGAAATTTTAATCCTGTTACAATGTTCATGTATTTTAACCATTCTAATCAAAGCTATATTTCCCAGATGTAATAAATAGATCTATGCAAGCAAAAGTCCACACAAATGAATAGCTTGCCTATTGATTTCTCCTCCACCTCTGAAAAGAAATTTATTGTCATTAAAACATTACTCACTCTTCTAAAAGGAGATAACATAAAATGTATCATATAGTAAAAAAAAAAAAAAAATGCCACTTACTAAAATGTTCATAACATAATTTTTTTCCAATTTTTCTAGTTATGTGAGAATTAATTAGCAGGGCTCTTTTTAAAGTACGGCTATTAAAACATGTATAATTCTTTATATATTTATACATATCCAGTATATTTACTTAATTTTCTAGTTGTCTTAGAAATAACTAACAAAGGCTTTGTTAAGGTCTACTGTTATAAAAACATTTCTAAATCATTTCAGTACATTATCCTGCCTCAAGAAACATAATTAACATGATATTAGTACTGATGATGAACAATTTTGCAGTTAATTAAAGCCTGGGTATCAATTCCCTTTTTTATATAGTAGCAAACATTTAAAGGCAGACGGCACAAAAATAGAGTTCTGTAGAACTCAAGACGTTATAAAAAGCTTTGATTTTTTTTAACTTAATATGTGAGAACAACATGTTCGGTGGATTTACTCCTAAATAGAAAGCCCCCAAAATTAGTTAATAAGGTTGTAAACTAATAGTGTGGAGCATGATGCCATCCACATATTAAATTATAGATGTATGTTTGTTCATTGAATGAATGGATCTTCGGTTAAAGCACTTGTAATGTAAATTGATTAAATATATGACTATTATCCATTTTACTGACAGATGTTCACCATTCCCCTGAGGCATACTACTTGCTGTTATCTGTATTTATTGAGCATTCACAAAGATTTAGGCACTGGAAACGCCCTATGCCTTAAGGCTCCCTGTTTTTCATAGGATTTTACCTTCTGCTAGAACATCACCTGGCTCTTAGACACATTAAACATGTCACAGCAAAATATAAATGCAGTTCTACTTACATATCCATTCAACCAATTTTCTTTTATTGTATTTGTGTGGTTGGCGCTATGCTAGGTGCTTGAGATATACATAGCAAAAATGGATAAATAGGACCAACGTGGTCTCCACCTTCATGAAATTTATGGTGTATCATGCAAGAGAGGCATTAAACAGGTAATTACAAATGTTAACACTGCTAAGAAAATTGGAAATATTAAGGTGCTGTGGAACCTGTAGGGTGGGCAGTAGGTTAATTTGGGGAGGAAAAATTATCATTACTTGTTTCTTCAGTTTTGCTCTAGTTACTTATTGTTTCAGGCTTGGTGCTGAGACCATGCATTTATGTGTTCATTCCACCAAAGATAATCAGTTTAACAGTCAAGTCTATCAGGATGAAGTGTCAGCATGTTCATTCAAGCAATCTGGAGATACTTCATTTATGATAAGGCTATTGGGTAGATATGTGAGGTATTTAAAATTATATTTAAAAAACTGTAGAAACCATTTATTTCTAGAAGAAAGGAGCCCCCCCAAAATCTGAAAACTGAATAATCACCTTTTTATTCCAAGACAGATTATTTTCATTATTTCCACATATGAAGAGATAGTCACTTTCCAAGTGTTATTCATGTTAAATTTTCCACATCCAAATTTATAGACAGTATTTTAGCAATCAAACCAGTTTAGAAATGAAATACCTAACATTCCATTATTCTAATAGAAATCTAAGGAACAAAGTTTATGTGGCTCTTTTATCAATCAGGATTTTGATCATCACTGTTAATGCCATAGGAATATAATATGAGAGGTGAAGTGAATTTTCTGTCCATGCAAAAATAGTAATAAAAAATGAAGGTGACATTATTACTTCTTATCTACTAAGCTTCATTATTCATCTGTCTTATGCCATTCCCCAACCACATTATCAGTGCCTCTTTCCTTGGGCGTTTCTGATACTTAACAATGGTTTAATTATAGTTACCCAGAATAATATGGGGAACAAAATGATTATGCATTATAAAGGATATTTAATTTCCCAGTGTCAGCACAAAACAAGTTTCATCTAAATGACTATTTTAATTATGTCTAGAAGTCTTGTCCAAGATCTACACCAATGCAATGGCACTTTCCATTGATGTAATCTGTTAGGTAAAACATATGGATCAAGAAGATACAGCTGTGAGTCATATAGAGGTGCCCCGGACCCTCCCCACTTTCTCATTACACACAAACTCTCTTCTTTCCCATTCCTATTGTGATCCATGACTAATTTACAGCAGCTGAAAGCTGACCTCAAAGAAAAAACTTCCCGTCTGCTCTCCTTTGATCTCTATGGCAGCTACAAACTAAAACGCTTTGCAAATCTCTAAGTCTAGGCATCCAGGGACAGACTGTCAGTCAGGCAGTAACCTTTATTGAGATTCAGCCTGCGTGCAGGGTACTGCTCTGGAAGCTCTGGGATATTACAAAGGTACTGAATGAAGTTCCTGCAGAAGCCCTGACCGTCAAGGGCTCTCAGAGTAAAAGACAGTAATCAATTCCAGATGAATCTATGACTACACAAAGCAGATCTATTACTGCTGGAAATTTTCCACTGAACTTTACTCTTCAACCTCTAGTTTGCGCTGAAATACTGATAGGACTGCCCATGACATCCTTTTATAATTCAGCTGCTGGCTCAATCCCACCCAGACAAGTCAATCACTCCAGAGAGAGAATGATGAAAATAATCCCTCTTGGAATAAAAATGTATCACCATATACTCTAGAGAAATAGTATTATTTTGATATTGACTCCTGCATTTCATTTAACAACACATTTAAGTTTTGTTTTTTTGTTGTTGTTGTCTTCTAGTGGTTAACTATATTGTGTAATTTGGAGAGCCTTATAGGGGAAACTTCTGCTATTTACATGCATGGTGTACGCATATACGAAGAGATAGTTATGGACTGAGGGATGATGATTAAGCAACAAGGGATTTCTTTTTCGGGTGGTGAAAATCTTCTAAAGTGAATTGTGGTGATATGAACATACTGAATGACATTGACTCACCTCTTTTAAATGGGTGAATTGTATGCTATGCAATTACAGATCGAAACTGATTTAAAAATATCTAACTTTCTGTATTTGTGGGCTTTTTGTTAAATAATAGCCATGACCAGCATTCTTGTTCTTTTCTTGATTGACTGTATGTGACTGTTTGCAAAATTCAGGTTTACTTATTTCCCTTAGCCAATATAAAAGAAAAAAAAAGGCCGAGCTAAGAGTCAGAATCAGATATTACCTAAGGCACATGGTTTAATTAGATGCAACCTTTTAAATTACAAAACGGTCTTCAACTATCCAAAATGCAGACAAAACACATAGTTGTTCCCATCATTCTCTGCCTTTGAGAAGTACCTCTTTGTTGTGCTTTAGCTCTAGTCTGTGATGTGGGTTATTGAGGGCTTTCCTTTCTCCTTCATCTTCCCCCTGAAATAGTTCTCAGACCATGCACCTCCTTAAGCATTAGGCTAACAGAAAGTAACTAAGGTTTTTCAAATGACTGTCCTACAATTTCTCTTTTTAATTTTTTTAGCCAAGTATGAGTACATAAACTATTATATTATTCCTAAGTACATCAAGGAAAATGTATACATTTTATGATTTGCTTGCTTTCATCCTTGTCCAAATGTCCTCCCCCCACAAAAAATTAAGTTGTAAAATATTTTTACAACTTAAAAATTAATTTTACAACTTAAAAATTATAAATTTTACAACTTATTATATGTATATATAATACATATGTATATAGGTAATTATTATATTATATATGTAAAATTATATATAATATATAAATAATGATAACAAACCAAACTAACCTCAAACAACGCAATAATTCTTGAGAAGAAAATAAAGGGCTGGAATAAGGAGCAATAAAAAGATGCCAGGTACATATGGCTACTAGGCTACCACAGCTGAAAGACAAAACATGAAAACTACATAGTAACATTCTTTTCCCCAATCCAGCTTCCTGTCCCAAGCTCCTTTCTGAAATTGGTTTGCTTCTAATGTAAAACCCAAGATAAAGCAAACCAATGGAATTGTTTATTTAAGTTCATTTTAAGTTTTAGCTATTCTTAGCATGAAAAAAATTCTGAAGTCAAGGTGAACTCCAGGGCCATTTTGAGGCTATAAAATTAACAGACATTATACTGAAAGGCTCCAATAAAGAAAATAGAGTGATTCAAGGGGTACCCCAATGTAGGCCTTCATGCTTGGAACTATTCTTTGCATCACCACAGCCAGTCTGGTTTTGTTTTTTTTTTTTGTTTTTTGTTTTTTTGAGACAGAGTCTCGCTCTGTTGCAAGGGTGGAGTGCAGTGGTGCGATCTCGGCTCACTACAACCTCTGCCTCCCTGGTTCAAGCGATTCTCCCACCTCAGCCTCCCGAGTAGCTGGGACTACAGATGCATGCCACCACGCCCAGCTAATTTTTAAATTTTTAGTAGAGACAGGGTTTCACCATGTTGGCCAGGATGATCTTGATCTCTTGACCTCGTGACCCACCCGTCTCAGCCTCCCAAAGTGCTGGGATTATAGGCATGAGCCACCGCTCCCGGCCACCATGGCCAGTCTTTTATGCTTAGGACTAATCTTTAGTTTGAAACTAGCAGGAAGTCTCAATAATTTAAAAAAATTAAGTCTTGCCATTTATGTCCTGACAGTTGATAACATATTGGCTCATTAATGGAAAAAACTAGCATCATCAAAGCTTTCACTCTTTCTTAGCCCATCTTTCTTTCACTTCCCACCCTCTAAACATGAATATTTTTCCAAACGCATTACTTAACTAATGTCCTCCACATTCCCTTCATGGAACAGATTCAGCTAGTACCTTTACAGGGAATCCCAAATCCTTATCTCCAATCTAGTCCTTTCACTCAAGTGCCAGGACTCGAAATGCTAGTCAGGCACTTCTACTTCGATTTCTCAAAAGCATTACATTTGAAACTGAACTCTTCACACACTTCCATCTTCCAAAGAACTTCCCATCCTAACCACCGTTTTGTTAGAGGCTGTTACCCTTTTCTCAATTTCCTGAACTCAAAGTACTAGTGTCATTTTGAATCACCATTTTTCTTCATTTCCTACATTCATTTAATCCCTAAGGCTTATTGATTTTGCCTTTAAATTGTCGCATATAATTCTTTACATTTACACTGTCATTTTCAAACTGTAACACCTTTTCTCTGAATTACTGCAACTGTCTCCTGGCTGATCTCCACACCTCTATACCCCCAATTTCAGAGTTGGCCTCTTCAAATCAATGTCATGTATAGTTCTCAGTTTAATCTCCCCTAACCATTGCCCTTGCTGGTTCATCCAATTTGTGATAATTTGTGATAACTTGATGCTTCTTCCTATTTGTAAAGCTGACATTTTATTTGGAGGTCAATTTAAAAGCATAAATTTCTCCATATAATTTTCCCTGACTTCTTCAAATTTCAACAAACTCTTATTCCTCTGAATTACTTTAGAACATAGAGTTTGCGTAACTTATCAACTAATTGCATAAGGCTTTGTGTAGCCAATATTTTTTCCTTAGTACTTGTTGAGATTCTTGGGGATAGGAACTATGTCCTTTGTGGTTTACTAAATAATGATAATGGTGGTTTAATGATGACGATACTGATATTCACAAGTCACTCACAGTAGTGTGGCACAGCTATGTTGGAACATAAGCTGCTCACTCCTGGGAGAAAAGAAGGAATGAGCCAAAGATGATCTGATGGGTTTGGGGGAAATGTATTCCAAGGAGAGATGAAGAGCCAAACCTCTAAAAATAAGGCATACAGCAAATGCAAAGTTGGGGAATGAGGTAACAAGCAGAGAAGGGGATTCCAGGAAGTGGGTTTTATCTGAATCACAGGTCAAGGTAATTCCTTCCAGTCCATTTGACAGATTCTAGAAGCAGAACAAAGGCTTGAAAAAAAAGAGGAATGGTAGTAATTACCTGAGAGATGAAGATTCACAACCTATAAGACAGGAGAGACCAGAAATGAGAGTTAATCAGGAAGATTATGCCTGGCCAGAGGGAACACAAGGTGTCACACAGATAGCTTGTCCTTCCCATGTAAAGAACAGCGTTTATGGGAAAAGTATCTAGGGCGAGGTATTTTCTTTATACATTCCTAGGTTCTTGTTCTTCTCCTACCTCTTGATGAAAACACAGAGGGACAAATTCTGATGGTATATATTAGCTCATTGGCCTGTGTTTTTCACTTGAGGCAGTTTATCTATAAAAATACGTAAATCTCAGAAATCTGATGTATTTCCCATTTCTTTCCTTCCTGGACTAGTACAAGGCAGTAACTCGCATGAGTGTTTAATCTGAAGACTCCTTTCCTTTGACTAAGTCTGGATCAGAGTCGGGATATAAGAGGAAGGAGAGACAGATTGGTAGCAGTCTATTTTGCTCTTATACTAAACCACTTTCTAGTGCAGAACATATTGCACAGGTGAAAAAAAATCTGTAATCTGTTCAGAGATAGTTTTTCTGTCCAGGGCTAAAGATAGAATAAAATATTCAAAATCAATTTATTAGTTCAAAGCAGCTGAGAAGGCTGGAATAATTCAAGTAGATATGCTCTTAATAGTGGAGGAATGGACATATTCCTGAGAAAAGTCTGGCAAGATATAGACCAGACTTGTATGCATGGCTTCAGCTAGAGGCTTTGTAGTGGTTGTCAACCCATGGAATTGAGGAATACTGACAAAAAGTGTCTGCTTCAGCTTTGAGAAATATGCTAAGTGTGTCTTTCTGAATATTTTTATTAATAACAATACCAATTCTGCCACCAAAGAAAACACCAAAACAAACAAACCTCCAAAAATTCTACAAATGTTCCCCTAAGGACAAGTTTTGCTTATTGTTTTGTATGTAATAAAAATTTACTGAAACCTGTAACCATGGGGCCAACTGTAGTTATTTAAAGGCTATTTTTCTAATGAAGGGTTATCAGCTTTATTGTAATTTTGTCTATTGAAAGATAAAGTATGGTTAATCTTTTGTTAATGTTAAGGAATAGAGAATATTTGTATTATAAATAACGAAATGCTAAAAAATAAATTGCTTACCCTCACAATAAAACATAACATTTTATTAAATATTAAAGATTAAACTGCTAATCATGACGATAAGATATATCTATAATTTGAAAAGGGCATTGAATAAAGCCTTTAGAAACTTTGAAGATATTACATGTGTACTATCTTCAGGATATATAAAACTATCAGTCATTCATTCCAAAATATCTTTTGTCTTTTGCCAAATACTCTTCAAGGCAGTGCAGATATAATGATGAAACAGACTAGGGATCTTTTCTCTGGGTGCTGGGTTTGTTTCAGTGGGCTGCTTTCTTTATACTATGGACACATAGGTGCCTCTCTGCTTGACCTCTCAGCTTTTTGAATTTGAAGAAAGAAACAATGTAAACATTATTCCTCGGTTTGGTTGGATATACATTCCTTGCGACTGAATGTGAGTGTCCACATTAGTAAGAAGATGTCAGCCTCCTTTGGAAATACAGTCACAGCAAAGGGAAAAACATTTTGTGAAAGAAATGCCAGTGGAACACTTGAAAGACCAAATAACACACCACAAAGAGCATCTGATAAATTTTTGAACTACATTATTTACATTATCAAATCTTGAAAGAAAACAAGGAATAGTGAAAGAAAAAGTACAAAGCAACAGCAGAAAGACTGAAAGAACTTGGCAGAAATTTCATTTTGTTCCCATGACAAAGAAGCCAGAATATAGGGCTTGAGTCAAGAAAACTAACTGCCTGCTAGGTCAAATAAACACATGCCAAAGATAACATAATACTGAATCTCTGTAACAGAGCAACCACAGTGCCAAAATAATTTTAAAGATTATATATGCAAAGGAAAAGAAAAATATGACTTTAAAAATTATTAGAAACAATCAAGATGCCCCTGGTGTTGGAATTTGTGGACAAGGATGCTGAAACTCTATTTAAATCTTTCAGAGATTTAAAGGAAAATGTGATCATAATGAGTAGATAATACTGGCAATTAAATGGAAAATATGAGAAGAATCAACTAAAATTCTAGAACTAAAAAACTGAAATAGCTAAAATGCAAAATTTATGAGATTGGCTTAAAAACTCATTGGAAATATCCAGAAGAGAGAAACAGTGACCTGGAGCTAAATCTATAGAAATTTATAGATCTAAAGCAAATGAAAGAAAAAAAGATCTAAACACACCAAGTGAAAAGAAAACCAAATGAACTGAGCTTCAAATATTTGTGAAATAATGTCAAGTGAGCTGATGTATCTGAACTTGGATTCCTAGAAGGAGAAAAAACAAAAAAAATGAAGTTAAAAACATAAACAAATCTGTAAGACTTAGTAAACAAGATAACATACAAAGAAACGAATATTAGGTGCATTATAGTCAAGCTATTTAAAACCAAAGATTAGGAAAAATATTAAAAACAGAAAAAACATCAAATTATGTAAACAGGAACAATTACAATAACTTCTTATCAGAAACAATGAAAGCCCAAAGACAATGGATATCATTTAAAATACAGAAAGTAAAAGAAATCTGGGAATTCAGAATTCTACATGCAGTAAAAATACCCTTAAACATAATGATAAATATATCCCTTTTAGTAATGAATGGAACAGCCAGGCAGATCAATAAGGAATAGAAGACTTCAAGGATACTATAAACCAAATCGAGCTAAAAGCTATCTATAGAAAAGTCTACCCAACAACATCAGAAAACATTATATTCATACGCTTGTGGAATATTCTCTAAGAGAGATAATATTTTAGGCCTCAATGTATTTGAAAGGAATGAAATCATACAAAATATGTTCTCTGACCAAAATGAAATTAAACTGAAAACCAATAACAGAAAGAAAATTTAGAAAATGTGAAAAAACATAGGAATTAAAAACACATTCTGAAATAATCAATAGGTCAAATAAAACATCCCAAGGGAAATTAGAAAACACTGGGAGATGAGTTACAACAAAAACATAACATACAAAAACTTATAGGATGTGTTGATATAATCTATAGATGGATATTTATAGCTATAGACATCTACATTTAAAAAGAAGAAATATTTCAAATCAATAAGCTAAATTCCACCTTAACAAACTAAGAAAATAAGAGAAAACTAAACACAGAACAAACAGAAGGAAGAAAATCATAACAAAACTACGGTACAAATAAATCAAATAGAGAATAGAAAATAACCCACATTGCTCCTTGGAAAACATCAACAAAACTGTCATCTTTTAGCTAGGTTGAACAAGAAAAACAGAAGATAACTCAAATTAGTAAAATCAGGAATAAGAGGGGCCATCACTACTGACTTTACAGAAATAAGAAGAATTATAAGAAAACACTATGAACAACACTATGACAACAAATTCAATAACCTAGATAACTTAGCTACAATTATATACAACTTAGGTAAGAAGATATAAAATACTGAAACTAAATTAAGAAGAAATTGAAAATAGCAATAATCTTATAACAAGTAAAAAAAAAAAAAATAGAATCATTAAGCCAAAATCTTCCCACAAATTAAAGCCTAAGTTGACATGGCTTCACTGGTGCATTCTACCAAATTCTTCCCAGTCTCTTCCACAAGAAGGAAAAGAGAAGGAAGAGGAGAAAGTGGGAGGGGAAGATACTTCTCAAATCATTTTATAAAGCCAATTACTGCCCTGATACCAAAACCAGAAAAAGGAGTCACTAGAAAAATAGGCCTATATCCCTTAAGAATATAGATTCAAAGTCCTAAACAAATAATGAATTGCAAAGTAAATCTAACAATATATAAAAAAGTACTATACACAATGGTAAAATAGAGTTTATCCCAGGAATGCAAGATTGGAGTAATTTAAAAAATCAATTAATATAATACACTATATCAACAGAATAAAAGACAAAGAATGATTATTTCAATAGACACAGAAAAAACATTTGAAAAAATCCAACACTGCTCCATGATTTAAAATACTCAATAAATGATGAATAGAAGGGAACTTCCTTACCTGAGAAAATTTATCCCTGATAAATTTATCTCTGATAAAAAAAATCTCTGATAAATTTACAACTTACTATCATAATTAATGATGAAATTATTTAGTCCATTCTCATATTATTATAATGAGCTACCTGAGACTGAGTAATTTATAAAGAAAAGAGGTATAATTGGCTCCTGGTTCTGGAGGCTTTACAGGAAGCATGGCTGAGGAGGCCTCAGGAAACTTTTAATCATGGCAGAAGGTGAAGGGGAAACAAGCATGTCCTACGTGGCTGAAGTAAGAGAAAGATAGAAAGAAGAGGGAGGTGCTACTTACTTTTAAACAATCAGATCTCATGAGAATTCACTCACTATCATGAGAACAGCAATGGGGAAGTCTGTCCCCTTGATCCAATCACATCCCACCAGGCCCCTCCTCCAACATTGGGGATTATAATTCAACATGAGATTTGGGCGGGGACACAAACCCATACCAAATCAAAGATTGAATGTTTTCCTCCTAAGATTGGGAACAAGAGAAGGAGGTCTGTTCCAAGCACTTCTATTTAATATTGTACTGGAAGTTCTAGCCAAGGCAATTAGGCAAGAAAAAGAAATAAAAGGCACCCATTTTGGAAAAAGAAGAAGTAAAACTATCAATTCTTGCATATGACATAATCTCATACGTTCTAAGGAATACACACACACACACACACACACACACACACACACACACACACTATGAAAGTGAATAAATGAGTTTAGTAAGACTTCAAGATATAAAACTAGTACACAAAAATCAACTGTACTTCTATACTTTAGCAATGAATTATCTAAAAAAGTAATTAAAAAACAACTTTACTTACAATAGCATCAAAATGACTAAAATATTTAGGAATAAATAATAACAAATAAGCCAAAGACTTGTACACTGAAAACTATAAAACATTTATTTGATATGTATTATAAGCCTTAACGTTAAAGCTAAAACCATAAATCTGCTAGAAGAAAATATTGGATAATCTCTTTATGCAGTGACAGAAAGCAAAAATTTCTTAGAGAACAAAAAGCAATAATTTCAAACATAAAAACAGGTAAGATTTTTCTCTGTAAAAAGAACACTTAAGGAAACGAATAAGGAGCCACAAACAGGAGAGGATATTTGCAAAACATGTATCTGACAAAAGGACTGAAGTTAAAAAAATATAAAAATTACTGCAATTAAATAAGAGGATTACAACAAATTGAATTTAAAAAACACAAATCATAGACAATAGACATTGGTGTGGATGTGGGGGAAAAGGAAGGCTTACGCACTGCTGGTGGAAATGTAAATTAGTACAACCTCTATGAAAAACAGTATGGAGATTCCTTAAAGAGCTAAAAGTAGATAGACCTGCCATTCAATCCAGCAATCCCACTACTAAATATATACCCAAAGGAAAAGAAGTCATTATATGAAAAAGACACCTACAGACATGTTTATAGCAGTAAAATTTACAATTGCAAAGATACAGAACCAACCTAAGTGCCCATCAACTAATGAGTGGATAAAGAAAATGTGGTATATATACACTGTCAAATACTACTCGACCATAAAAACAAACAAAATAATGTCTTTTGCAGCAACTTAGTTGGAAATGGAGGTCATTATTCTAAGTGAAGTGACATAAAAGTGGAAAATAAAAAACTATGTTATCACTTATAAGTGGGCGCTACACTATGAGTATGCAAAGGCATACAAAGTGATATAATGGACTTTAGAGACTCAGAATAGGGAGGGTGGGGAAAGGGCTAGGAATTTAAACAAACTACATATTAGGTCCAATGTACACTACTTGGATGATGGGTGCACTAATATCTCAGAACTCACCGCTACACAATTCGTCCATGTAACAAAATAAAAAAAAACCACACAGACTTATACCCCATGAGCTATTGAAATCAAAACGTAAAACACACACACAGACACATACTTGAATGAACATTTTTCAAAAAAAAATTGATGAATAGCCAATAAGCACATGGAAAGTTATTGAATATAGTCAACAGGAAGTTGCAACCACAATCGAGTATCACTACAATCTCACCAGAAAAACTAAAAATTAAAAGATTGACTGTCAAGTCCTAAATAATGGAGAACATGTAGAGTGGCTGGAACTCTCATAAATTGCCAGTAGAAATATAAAATGATACAAAGATTTTGGAAAATGACTGTTTTTTGTTTGTTACAAATCTAAGCATATATTCACCTGTGACACAACAGTTGCACTCCTAGGTGTTTAATCAAGAGGAATAAAATAATAGGTCCACAAAAACTTAGTCAAGAGTCTTCATAGCAGCTGTATTTCTAAAGGTCAAAAACTAGAGACAACTCAAATATCCATCAATATAAGACTGGATAAACAAATTGTAGTGTTATCATTCAGGGGAGTACTACTCAGCAACTAAAAGAAATAAAGTACATACAAAAGCATAATGAATGAATCTCAAAGTCATTGTGCTGAGCAAAAGATGCCAGGCACAAAATGGGTATGTATTGTACGCATAGGGCATTTCATAACTGACAAAACTAATGCATAGTAGAAAAAACTCACAAAGATAAGTAGTTTCCTGTGGGTGAGCAGATGGAGATTGGCTGAGAAGTGGTAAGAGGAAATTTCCTAAAGTGATGAAATTGTTTGTAGTTTAATACGAATGTGGTGGGTTTCAAGGCAAATGTATTTTTCAAAACTCTTTAAATTTTATTCTTAAAATTTTTCCATTAAGGTATGCAGATTTTGCCTTTAAAAAAATACTGTAAGCAAATAGTGAAGATAGAAAGCCATGAAGAAAAGCGATTACTCATGCTTAATGCCCTTTAAAATAATATTGTTATCTGTTCAACATGATTGAAAGCAAGATGGACCTTGGGATTTGAGATGGTAGGGAGAGTAATGCTTGCTAGAGAAAGTTCTCTGCCTCCAAGTCCAGAAAGCTTTACAGTATATTTGTAATGTGAATGAAAATATGAACTCTGTAATGTGAACTTTGAGTCTAATTAATAAAAAGAAACTGTCAAAGTGATGGAAGAATAAAATCACACGATCTTGGAATCATTAGTTACAAGAGAGGGAGACACTGAATAAAGCAAGGTCACCCCATGTTTGTCACCCTGTGTCTAGCTATAATAAACAATGGAAAAATAGGCATCCAATTGTTCACGTGTTCATTACTGAACACCATTCGCGGGTCTTTGCATGCACAACTCTAGGACTATCTAGGACTATCATTGGCTATGAAGTTCTGTTCCAGGAAAGTCCATTCAAGACAGGAATGTGAGTGGTGACCTCCTGGAGCCATGTAACATGGCAGGTGGTTCAGGTATCATCTATATACTGTGCCAAGGGCTGGGAATAATTACAGAGGCATTGTTCTCAGAGAAATCACATCTTGAGTTAGAGCCACAAACAAAAATGCACTCTCACATATAAATACACACATACACATACTATTTCCAAGCTAAGCTAAGAACTGTATTTGTAGTAGTATTAAGTAGTTAGATACTTGGTAGTGTAAGGCGTTTGAATTTTCAGAAACAGAATTTTTGAAAATTTTTAAATCATCAGAATTATACAGACTTCAAAAAGGATCATGAAGAATGATGGGAGAAGCTGGGGATTTTAGACATACATATCAATCGTAGCAACAAATAGAAATGCATTAAACACTCCCATTAAAATAATACAGCTCTGAGATTGAGTCAAAATTTAAATATGTGCTGTTTTAAGTGAAAAGCCTAAGATAAGAATACTTTAACAATTTAAAAGAAAAATAAGGAAATGCTTAATAACAAAAAGGAAAGCAGTAACTCTACACTGAAGAAAACTACAGACACCATCTTAACCAAGTAGTCAAAGCCAACATTACCAGCAATGAGATAACTAGACACTATGGGCCTCCTGATATGATGCAATGAGATTCCTGTGACATTGTTGAAGAAGAAAGCATAGACTAAATTTAATTATGAGAAATTATCAGGCCAACTGGAATTGATGTACATTCTACAAAATAACTGCGCTGTACTCTTCAAAAGTACAAAGGTAAAGAAAGACAAAGAAAGGCTCTGAATCCTTTCCAGATTTAAACAGACTATGGGAGATATGCTATTCAGTTAGAAGTTATCTAGCTGTTATCACTTCTAAAAACTTATAAAAAATTGTAGATTTGCTTAAAAACATGATCATATTAAAATAATATTCTTAGGAAAAAAAGAGTATAAGGAGACTTGACAACTAAATGCAACATATGATCCCAGATGGGATCCTAAACTCAGGAGAAAATTTGTGAGAAAGGACATTATGGATATAAGTGGCAAAATTTGAGCATGGACTACAGATTAAATTATAGTATGGTAACAATGTTAAATTTTCTGATTTTTATAATGGTAGCACAGTTATGTAAGAGAAGGTGCTTGTTCTTAGGAAACACTCATTGGTGTGTTAGAAGAAAGGGGTTATGATGTATGCAGCACGCTCTCCAATAATTCTGAAATATAGATACATGTTGGAGAGAGAAAGAGAGAGAGAAATAATATAAAACAATTGTGCAAAGTATTTGAAATACTTAAACTTAGGTAAAGTGTATATGTAATATCTTTATATGATTCTTGCCTCATTCATGTAAGTTTGAAAACATATTTAAAAGTTATAAAAATGTTTAATTTCACCGTGAACAAATGAAAATTCATATTGAAGGGATAAGTAAAGTGCTGTTTTAATTTGGTCCATTTTCTCAGAGTCAAAGAAGGTAGGAACAAAGAAATGGAGATAGTTATTTTAATATCTAACCAAAGGACAATTAAGAACCACATGGAAGTTATTTTTCAACACGAAATATTAGACCTGCCAGAAGTTTTTTGCGTGAACAACTCCTTATACATTTTAATGGATTAACATCAAAAATTCTTTGTGTTTTGATCAAAACTGTATTTGAAATTCTTTCAGTACTCTACCATGAAACAAATTTAGTAAACAAGTGTCACAGGGAAGATTTCCCAGCTTTAATATCTGCTCTCAAGATTTAAGTTTTTGGAGGCTAAATTATTCATTTCCTCATTTTGGTTTTGAAGGAAGGGCAAAAAACATACACTGACTCATTTATTTAACTCAGCACTCAATTCTCACTTAACAATCTGACATTGTCACGTTTTTCTTTTTTGACCATAAATGCTATCAGCACTAAGGTAAAGAATTAGAATAGAAATAGTATGTTTTCTCCTCTAGGCAGTATTTTTTTTTTAATTATCATGCCCTTTAATTTCTTTCCTTAGGAAATTTTAAAATAATTTATGTTCCCATCCCCCAAGGTTATGTTTTTAAAATAATGATGTGTTATAAATCAAAAAATTAGTAACATATAGAAAAGTAAAATAAAATCTACAAAACCTCTAGTGAAGTCAAGTCATACAAGTCAACATTCTCTCATTTCTATTTTCTTTTTTAAAGTCTTAATTTCTTTTTTTTCTTTTTTCTGTTTTTTTTTTTTTTTTTTTTTGAGACGGAGTCTAGCTCTGTCGCCCAGGCTGGAGTGCAGTGGCTGGATCTCAGCTCGCTGCAAGCTCCGCCTCCCGGGTTTACGCCATTCTCCTGCCTCAGCCTCCCGAGTAGCTGGGACTACAGGCGCCCGCCACCTCGCCCGGCTAGTTTTTTGTATTTTTTAGTAGAGATGGGGTTTCACCGTGTTAGCCAGGATGGTTTCGATCTCCTGACCTCGTGATCCACCCATCTCGGCCTCCCAAAGTGCTGGGATTACAGGCTTGAGCCACTGCGCCCGGCCTAAAGTTTTAATTTCTTTCAATTTAGTGAGAACACTACATTAGAATAGTTAGAAGCCAGGAAGAAAACTACTCAATGTTCCATTACCTCATGAAATCAATGTTTTTGTTCATGGTGCCCTTGAACTTGTGCACATGCACATTTTTACATGTATATGGCAACACTACAGATAGAATGTTATTCTACATATAATACATATAATATAGAATACCATGCATATATTCTTATTTGCCACAGCTTTTTTTCTTAACTCTTGTTCTTCTTTCCTTTTATTTTTCCCATCTAGCTTTCCATCCATGGTACCCAATGTTAACAAATTGACATATATCCTTTCATGTGCCAGTATTTGGCATACTCACAGTATATATCTGTGTGTACATATATGTATATACACATATATGTGTATATATATGTGATCAAAGATCTCTTATCTCATTCATCAGAACTGGGGGTTGTTCAATAAGTGGGGAGTATAAAACTGATACAGATATAGCTTGAAAATATTCTTAATTTAATCATATACATTTAAACACATTATATTTCTAAGAGTATAAGCCAGCTGATTTTAAACTTTCTTGCATTAAGCACACCAAAACTTCCAGTCTGGGTTTCTTTAAAGTGCATCAAAACTTTGAAGTCATTTTCTAAGTAATTTAATGTAGAATTTTCTACCCTGCTCTTTTCATGATGGTTTTGTCCATATCTATGTTCTAAATATGTATGTTTTAGTGACTTTCATTTCTGTAGTCTTTCCAAAGATTTTAATTTTGCTTTCTTAGAAGGAATCACTCTTTCGTCACATTTATTTATAACCACTTCATGTAATATTTTATTAAATGTCATAATTGCAATAGGAAGGACAAGTGCACAAAGAGATTTGGTAACAAATACAACTAATCCTTAGTAAGTGAATGTTTAATGGTAGGAATAGAAATGTGTGGATAACTAGATTGAAATCAATTTTAAGGGAATAATCTGTGTGCATTTTGCACATTTTATAGAGGAATAAGGAACATAGATGAATTTGTTGCATCAGTTAAGTGGAAGGTGGTTGAAAGAACTACTTTCTGTATCTTTTAGATCATTTGTTTTATGTAATGAAATTATCCAATACATATTTATCAACAACTTGCTTTTTCACTAACTATAGATCATTGCTCTTGCTAAAACAATAGTTTGGATCTAATGCATTCTTTTCAATAGCTGTATGATGTTTCACGAAATGAATATGTTAAAGCCCCAATCAATATTTTCTTATTGATAGGCATTCAGATGATTTCCAGGTTTGGCTATTTCAAACAATGTTTTAATGGAGATCTTTATACACATATCCTTAAATACTGCTGCCTTTATTTCTGTAGGATAAATCCTCTAAAGTATATTTCTGTCACCTTATATTTCAAATATAATTATACAATACCTTATAATAAGGCCAGGGTCTCAAAATGGATCATTATAATTCAACTTTACACTTGGCAACATTTTGACGAGTTTGAAAATTTCAACCAATCTGTAAAGGAATTGTTGATAATTTTGAGCCCACTAGGACTCAGTAGCCTATGATTTATCTATTGGTTTGAAGAGTTCTGTAAGTACATTTTCCTGGCCCCTATATGTCTTGTATATGGAGAATACTACATCTAGAATCACACTTATTTATTCCTATGATTTCTTTCACTGAAAAATTTGTCATCGAGTCCGAGAGAGACCACGTAAAACTTAGTCTGTATTGAGATGGTATGGGAAAATATGAAGCATTTAAACACACAAAATGCTAATATACATCTGAACACATGGTTTCCATTGCCTACAAATCAGAAAAATGTTATACCTGTAACATAAAAATAAACTTTCTTTTTCCCATGATAATTGTTAAGTTATTTTAAATTTTATATTTATTACAGGCCACTGGGATATAACACACCAGCATGTGATTGATAGACTCCCATAAAAGAGTGACCAGTATTAATAAGCTATGTGAGGTAGATTCAAGGTTCGTAAATATTCTAGAAAAGTATTGGGGCCACCAGGCTACATGAATCTTCCCTTTAATGTCTCCAATCACATTCTGCATCTTCTAAATCAGCTGCTATGCACAATCATCTAATGACATCTGACTGCTGATTCTGCAAGATGCACTCCTATGTGCTTCAACATAGAGGAGACCTCATGTATTAATATGAGAGTTTTTCTATTGATTATCAGTATTTTTGAAAAGCTGTGGACATTTGCTAATAACCTGAAATTTAAAAGTTGAGCTTTGCTGTATTTTTTCTTTATTCATTATAGACCTACCTAGTGTATATAAGCCCCTGTTTCCCTGGGATCCCATTACATTTCAATTTTCCAATTTGGTGACTGCAGTTCCCACTGCAAGGTCTGGTCTACAGAGAAGAGTAATAATAGATCTCTTCAAGGATGCCAGGGATCTCATAAATTTACTTATCATAGTTTTGGTAAAAGATATGCTTTCTGGACCCTCCCAGTATGGATAACAAGGTCTTAAACAACAAACTTACTCTAATATTCCAATCACCTTGGCCTTTTTGAGTCCCCCGCTCTATGTTAAACCAAGTCAGCCCAGCATTTCCAGCTTGATCACTGTGAGCCACATTTTTTTGGTCAGTATTTCAGCCAACTAAACAAATTGTTACAGCCCTTTCTATCTCTTCAAACTGCAACATTAGATGCAGAATCTGTTTAATGAGCCTATACAAATAATTTTTTTCTGATTTGACATTATGTTCCTTTTACCTTTATTTCAATGTTAAGATCTATTCCAGCACATGTTTTATAGATTCTGCCTGCATAAATTAGAAAATTTGAGTAGTTACTTTGAAGTATGGAGTGTCTCCTCATGGATCACATGCTTTGTACCTTACCCTTTGGGCTCCCTTAAGACACAAGTCAAGTCGTAGGTCTAGAATCAAGGAGGAGCAGTGAAAGTGAGTCCCAGGGGGACTTAGCATTGTCTTCAAGGCAACTGTCTCAGGGGAGCCCACTGCAATTTCCTCGGGCAATGCAGGGTTAATCCACTTAGAAGGAGAAAGTTGTGGAGAGGCTGCTGCCTCTCAAGGGAGAGAAGCCACTGGCAAAGAAGTCTCATCAGAATTTAAGGGCTTAATGACCCAAATTTCATCAGGATCTTCCCACATGTCTCAATTCTAACATGCCAATTCCAATTTACTCCAAATCAATGCCTTCTTTTATAGTTGCTCAACTGTAAAAATGCCTAACTTTTATAGTTGATATTCTGCAAGGCTGAGAATTCAACTTGTGTTGTAATTGAGACAGTTTCAGGATGATATCCTGTGCTTGATTTTCAGCAATCTCAATCGTGTGGCTACAGGATATAAGGGTCTCTTTGAGGGTATAAGTAGATGCTTTCAGCTTATTTATGCAGTGCTTGAGTTGGAATTTGAATTCCTAAGGTCTGAGCTCATCTTGCTTGTTTTTGTTTTTAAACCACTTTGTTCAGCAGTATTAGCAGCAACCGGTTAATCTTATTTATTCATTAGTTTTCCAAGAATGTTCAAAAGTATTTTATAAACAGCCACCCTGCTGCTTGCTTCTTATAAGTGGTAGACTAGAAGTATCTGATGCTCTGATGCAGATATTTTGCATATCTCAATTGACAGATAACATCATAGACAATCAATGCTCTTTACTGCTAGAAATAGTCATTAGTGTCTTTAGATCTAATCAGATTAGAGGGACAATTCCAGAAGTGCCAGAATGAATTTAGAAAACACATCCTTAAAATTGTTCTTCTAGAACCACTCAATACCAAAATCTGTATGTCAGGGTTCACCAGAGAAATAGAAAAAATTGGAGAGAGAGAGAGAGAGAGACAGAATATTAATAATAGATAGATAGATAGATAGATAGATAGATAGATAGATAGATAATAGAAAGATAGATAATAAAGAATTCGCTCATACAAGTATGGAGGCTGAGCAGTCTCAAGATCTGCAGTCACCAAGCTGGAGACCTAGGAGAATCAATGGTGTAGTTCTAATCCAAGTTCTAATCCAAAGGCGGGAGAAGACATGTCCCAGCTTGAAGACAGTCAGGCATAGAGAGGGAATTCTTTCTTACTGAGCCTTTTTGTTGTATTTAAGGCTTCAATAATTGAATGAGGCCCACCCACATTTGGAGGGCAAACTACTTGGTCTACCAATGTAAATGGTAATCTCATCCAAAAAGACCATTTAAGACACACCAAAAATAATGTTTAACCAAATATCTGGCTGCCCTGTGGTCCATTTATGTTGACATATAAAATCGACTATCACAGATGATGACTAGGGTTTGAAATAAGTCACCATATGCAAAACAATACTAACTATTTTAGGTAAATCTAAAACAATTTAATATGATGTGTTTTTCCCATAAAAATGCAATGGTCTATAATTGTTTGAGACAGTACAGCCTTATAATGGTGTACCTACACATGTATTTATTTATTCTACCTCTTGATCTTCCATGAAATTTTGTTGGAAGTAATTCAACCATTCAACATCTCAGGATTTAACTCTCAAGTAGGGGCATTATTTTACACTTTTCTTACTAAAAAGTTATGACTAAGTAATGTAAATGGTAAGAATGTTTCAAAATTTTACATGAGTAACACTATCACCCTAAACTATGGGAAAACATTGTGAAATATAACTTTCTGAAATGATGAAAATGTCTTATACCTACACTGTAGAATTAAAAAGTTAGTGTCTCAATTCAAATAGTTACGTTTCAAGTGCTCAACTGCCACTTAATAAAATTAAATTAAACCTGAACTTAATTTAATATGGTTCCCATATTGGAAGTACAGCCTAAGAAAACAAGCTACCAATGCTTTTTCCTTCTTCATCAGCAAAATTAACAGTTAGCCAGTAATTCTGTTCCATGTAATGACAATCATGGGATTTTGAAAAAGGAAATTTGATTACATATGTTAAAACTATGTTTTTCACTAATAGTGGCAAAAGTAAAACAAAATTATTTATACTATCACAAGAAACTGCTCAGGTCACAATTTCCAGTATCATCTTCCATCTTATTTGAAATATTTTCAGTCCTAAAACTCCCGTAAACCAAAATTCAACATGAAGTTTTCCTAAAAAATGTTTATTTATAGGAAAGTCTATTCTAAAAATTTAAGTTTTAAGAAAGGAATTCATTGCATTATTCAATAAAATTGAAACCAACAAAGTTTGTGTTCAAAGACTTGTGTGATTTTATAGTGCTCATTAACATTCAATGATGTTTGCAAATGTATGTTCACTGTGCTTTTTGATGTAGGAAGCATGCATACTGCAGTACATAGATTTTTAAATAATCACATTTTATTTTATAAAAGGAATGTTGAACATAGCTGAGGACAACTAGAGGAAAGTAGAATAAATATTAGAAATGGGCACAGATATGGTGGTCAATAAATAAATATTTGAATGAAGTCTTACTTCTTTAAGACTCATAAAAATACCCAATATAGATGCTTATTTTTTTCTACTATTAATCTTAAAATAAATGTTCATCTCATAAAACATGAAGCACTTCTTAACTTACTGATATATCTAAAAATTATTTTTTTGGAGCTAAAGTGTATATTTAGTTGACAAACAATTTACCATAAAATTCTGAAATTTAATCTCATTCAAAGAAATATCTGTAAGCCTGTGGCTATCCTACATTGGGCAAAATAGCTTCTCCTACTGTTTTCTAAAATTATTTTGGACCCAATTTAAAACACAGCAAAATAAAACAATAACAGCAACAAAAATATTTATAATTCTAAATGATTCAATGAAGTTTTATAGTTACTTTTTTATTAGCTGATCTCTATGATGAGGCATTGATCTTTTGGCAACACTGTTCAACCTGTCTAAACCATATACCCAGGAAAAATATGTATTTTTGTTTACCTGTCCCAGAAGGACTTAGAAAAAAATCACCTAGTTCCTGCAATTAAAATGTCAAAGGCATGCACAAAACAGTTTGGCTGGTACATTCAATGATAAGAAACACAGGCTTAGTTAAATTCATTTTTCTAAAGTGCCAACTGACAAGTTTTCATTGAATTCAGTCCAGGCTCAAAAGTATAATTGATGTCAGCTCAAATTCTTAGCCAAAGACAAACACTGAATCTGTTGCTGTTGGCTTTGTTTGGGTTTCAGGTGCAGGGCACCCGCCATATGGTATCCTTGAGGCTGTTTTTGTTATGGCGTGTGTGTCTGTATGTGTGAGTGTGTGTGCTTTTTAATATTGCAAATATCCTTCAGTTGCAAAGCAAACAAAGAAAAGGCAATCCACTCATTGCCTAGAACCACTACAGACCACCAACTGTTGGGTGCTATTAAAGTTATACAGAGCATTAGACAAATAGAAGTTCTTGTCAAAGATATTGCTTCACCACTGAATTCTTTATTTGCCCTTGACATCCTGTTTTTTCACCAACAAATGGCTGTGCATTTATAATTAATGAATTTACACTGTATTATTAATATAGAATTTAAGACTGTGCAGCAAGCCAGTGTGCATTTTCCAAGTTTTGCACCCAGTGTTTATTGAATCATCATTACCTGTGAGAGTAGAGCATTTTTCAATGTGTAAAAATGTTTTATTTCAAAATGCGAAATAATTTGGACTGAATGATAAACAAGCAAATGAATCAGTGAATGAATCAATGAATGACTGCTTGTGGAAGAAGCTATTACATATTAAAAATAGTTTTCTCTGTCGGGCGTGGTGGCTCACGCCTGTAATCCCAGCACTTTGGGAGGCAGAGGTGGGCAGATGACGAGGTCAGGAGATCCAGATCATCGTGGCTAACACGGTGAAACCCCGTATCTACTAAAAATACAAAACTTTAGCCAGGCATGCTGGCGGGCGCCTGTAGTCCCAGCTACTCCGGGGACTGAGGCAGGAGAATCGCTTGAATCCGGGAGGCAGAGATTGCAGTGAGCCGAGATTGCGCCACTGCACTCCAGCCTGGGACAGAACGAGACTCCATCTCAAAAAAAAAGTTTTCTCCAGCACAGTCAATATATTTAATACTATATTCAATAGATTTGAAAAGATTTACAGTTTTCTTCCTTGTTTATATAATTACAACTCTAATTCCTCAATCAAGTTATTATTAAAGACATAAAGTTCAGGCACTGCACAAGGCCATATGGTAAACATCATAAAAAACAAAAATCTCTAGGCTCAAGAAACAGGGTTTTCATATCTAACAGGAATATGTATGAAACAACAGTGGATACTGTAGGCAGAATATAATCATTAAATATAAGTAGTATAGGATAAAAAGGCCAGTATATACATAATACTGGGAGGTTCCTTAAAGGGGGTGGGGCTTAACACACTCGGAGGAAGAAATAGATTTTACACAGAAAAGTGTGGATACTGAACGTTCTTACAGGACAGACTAATAGTGTGAAGAAAAAAGAAGTGAGAAGGAACCCGCTGGGTTATAGGTAATTATGAGCACTATATAGTGTGACTACAGTGTAATAGACAATACTGTTAGATAATTGAACTAGCAGGATTTTTAAGAACCTGATTTCTAGGCATTTAGACTTGATGCAATAGAACAGTGTGTTCAGTAAAATCTGGGATTGTAGATTAATCTATTCAAGGCCCCTGAAGGTATCTGATTTCACTAGGAAATCTCCATTTTGGTCTGTTTCATATGTTCGGAAAACATTGTAAAATTTTGTTGAATAAAATAACTATGATATATAAAAAATATAGTTTCAAGAGGCAATAACAAATTTCTATTTACTTAAACCAACCATGGGATAAACTTAGCCTATATAAACACATATAATATATTTACAGTGTAACAATTTAGTTTTTTTTGACTTGGTCATTATTATGATTATTAGCAAGTTATAAACAGAAGCTAAAATTCTAAAACTCCTGCCTCTAATTTGCACCTAATTTCTTATAACTGATACTCTCATTGTAATACAATTAACAAACATATCCCCAATAACAAATTAGTTGACCCTATTGAGGAAATATAGTAGGTGTGTGTATATATATATGCTTACTATATATGTTATTATTTATTTACTACTACTATATATTATATACTACTATATAATATTTTATATAAATTTTACATAGACTATTTTATATAAAATTTAAATAGAATAAAATATACTACTATATAATATACAGTACTGTATATTATATACTACTACTTACTACATACTATATATTATATACTACTACTATATATAATACTATATATTGTATAGTACTACTATATATAAATATAAATATTTTTTATTATAAATAAATATACTTCCTAGTAGGTGTTACACGACTTCTACTAGACATTTTTGAAGGACAAACTTTTCAAAATAATTACAGGTAAGAGAGTTTTCTCCTGTTATTACTGCACATTTTAAGAGTTGAAAGACTAATAAAAGTTATTAGTTTCACATTTATCAGTTTATCTGTGTCTTATTTTTTTTCTGGGCCCTCATACAACTAGTAAGTCTCAAAGATCAGGTATACAAGATATATGGTCGATTCAACATCTAGCTCATGGGAGAACCTTGGTCAAATTCTTAATGATTTCATGGTCTATCAAATTATATTAAAAGCCAAGCTCCTTCTAAATGGTGTGACTTGCTAATGAGTTCACCTCTAAGCACTTCTCCAGCAGTTACCAAGATCTGTGTTTCAAGCACTCTAACTTATAAATTGGAAGTTTTCCTTGATTAGCACTCTGACTCAAAAGCTCTGGGTAGAGGTTATAGATAAAGAGTTTTGATTGATTTTCAAAATGTTGCTTCATTAATACAGGAGCTGGATTTCTCTAGTCGGTGTCATTAAATGCTCCTCTGAAAGGTCAGGCAGGGCTGGCCAATTTGTCCTGTGAGATATTAAATTTGACCTTTGGACTGTTGCTCCCCCTCCTGCTAATCCTGCCCCCTAGATACTCCTTTGCCATGCATTTCAATGGAACTTGGTGGTCATGCTGTTACTCATTAGAAAAGGCTTTGTTACAGATTTATGAATACCCTGGATGCTGGATAAAGTGTTTTTTTTTTATTATTATACTTTATGTTCTAGGGTTCATGTGCACAATGTGCAGGTTTGTTACATATGTATGCATGTGCCATGTTGGGGTGCTGCACCCATTAACTCATCATTTACATTAGGTATATCTCCTAATGTTATCCCCTTCTCCTCCCCCCACCCCACAACAGGCCCCGGTGTGTGATGTTCCCCTTCCTGTGTTCAAGTGATCTCATTGTTCAATTCCCACCTATGAGTGAGAACATGCGGTGTTTGGTTTTCTGTTCTTGTGATAGTTTGCTGAGAATGATGGTTTCCAGCTGCACCCATGTCCCTACAAAGGATAAAATGTTTTTAGTAAACGAGTAATCATTGTGTATCTTATCTGCAGCTTTTCCTTATTCTTACAACCATTTCTTTTTTTTTTTTTTTTTTTTGAGACCGAGTCTTGCTCTGTCACCCAGGTTGGAGTGCAGTGGCGCGATCTCGGCTCACTGCAAGCTCCGCCTCCCGGGTTCACGCCATTCTCCTGCCTCAGCCTCCCGAGTAGCTGAGACCACAGGCGCCTGCCACTGCGCCCGGCTAATTTTTTGTGTTTTTAGTAGCGATGGGGTTTTACCGTGGTCTCGATCTCTTGACCTTGTGATCTGCCCGCCTCGGCCTCCTAAACTGCTGGGATTACAGGCGTGAGCCACCGCGTCCGGCCCAATCATTTCTTTAAAGTGGTGGTTCTCAATCCTGGCTTGACATTGGAATGACTTGAGGAGCTTTTCTACAACTTCATGCATAGGCCCCGCTACAAACCAATTAAATCAGGATCTCTGGCCTTGGGATCCAGCAGCAGCATTTTTTTAAGGCTTCCCAGGAGACGTCAATGAGTAGCCAAGGCTGAGAACTATTGTGGTAAAGAGATGCTTTGTCTTCTCAGATCCTTGTCTAAAGGTTATGAAGAGCAATTTGACTTCTTTCAATCCCTGGTTTTCTGCCGGGAAGTTCAATTGGATCAGTGACACATGCTTCTAATTTGTGCCATATTTTATGATATTATGCTCCATCTAGTATTTCCCCAAATTATCTTAACTCCATTCTCTTCTGTGGATTCCAAAAGTAAGAGAGACGAAGAGTTGGCTTGTGAAGGAGATGCCGCTCCACTCTTTCTTTTGCAAGTGATAGAAGACTTACCATAAATTAAAATAAGGAACATAGAATAAAATTTACTGAGTTATGTAACTGAAATGTTCTGGGAGTGGGACTAGATCAAGGGGTGGCTTGGTTTCACAACTAAAATGATGGTGTCACCGGGACTCCATGTTTCTTTATTTTTTGACTTTGCGGTACTGTTGACTTTATTTTCAGGTCCTATATTTGGTGACCCTTTCAGTTTCAGGCTAATATTATTCCAAGTACAAGCTAAATAGCAGACAAGTCTCTTTAAATAGGCCATGTTTAAGCTCCAGCAATCATTCTAATAGGCTAAATTAGATCTTGTATTCCTGAACCTACCCCTAAACCAATTATGACATATAGAGATATTTAGAGCTTAAAATAAGGCCTGTGTTTTCCCATGCTCCCTCTCTGGAGTCAGGGATAATGTCCTATCTGAAGCACAATACCTGAAATTGGAGGCAGGTATTTTCTACCAACATTTATATTGCTCCTACCTAAAGAGAGGGAATCAGTAACAGGCTTCAAAAAACTAACAAGCAATTGTCCATCATAGGACAACAGAGCCAATGGGGTGAGGGCTCCAAGGAACTTGCAATAAAAATGAGTCTCTCTCATGGATCAGTGAATAACAAATATGAAAGAGTTTCTGGGTACACCTTAGCCATGGCCAGCTTTTTATTAACCATAGGCAGAAAGGATCCAGCATAATGATGCAAGGTTACAGGACATTTTAGGAAAGGCAGGAACCAGTAAAGAATTACTTCATATCAGCATGTCTTTCTTAATGAAGTGTAGGCTGTAAAAACACCCGTTTAAGAAAAAAAGAGAAACCAAATGATATTTTATAAAGTAAAAATGAGAGATAAGCAACAGTTCTTTTAATTTAGCTGTTTCTCTATTACCTAAAGAAAAGATTCACAAGGGTAAGAATCATGCCTTATTCAATCTGCATGGGAAAGCCTATACATATTTGATAAGATGATGCTCTGGCCATAAAAGATAATCATGACAAAAGGTCCCTTCTCATCATCATGAAGATGATGTGATCTAGAGATTACACAAGTTTTAGAATCAGTTGCTTATTGAATTCAACTTCCATGTGATGTTTGGTGAGACTTTTCACATCTGTAAGTCTCAGCAGCTTAATGTCTAAGATAGGATAATAAAAATTCTTACCTATAGCATTTTGAAGTGAGGTTATCCATGAAGCATGAACAAATGTTTGGCACAGAGTAAGTGCTCAATAAATATTAAACATTTATCTCTTCCTTCTCCTCTCCCTCCTCCTCTCTTTTATCTTATCAAGATCATAATTGTTATTGCATGGCAGTTAATGTTATTTAGTCACTGAAATAATGTACTATTTTCCTTTGGATTTTTTAGTTTGATTTATGTATCTTTCTGGTCTGTTTCTAGAAGTAGTAAGATTTGATATGGTTTGGATCTGTGTCCCCACACAAATCTCAAGTGTAATCCCCAGTGTTGGAGGTGGAGCCTGAGGGTAGGTGATTTGATCATGGGGGCGGTTTCTCAGGAATGGTTAGTACCATTCTCTTGGTGCTGTTCTTGTGATAGTGAGTGAGTTATCATAAGATCTGGTTGTTTAAACATGTATAGCACCTCCCCACTCTTTCTTTTCCTCCTATTCCCTCCATGTGAGAGTCCTCATTTCCCCTTTGCCTTGTGTCATGATTGTAAGTTTCCCGAGGCCTCCCCAAAAGCTTAGTAGATGCCAGCACCATGCTTCCTGTACAGCCCGCAGAACTGTGGGCCAATTAAGCCTCTTTTCTTTATAAATTATCCAGTCTCAGGTATTTCTTTACAGCAGTGCGAGAATGAACTAATACAAGATGTATAGAAAAAACAAAATTATAAGAAAAAAAGGAAAGAAGAAACCATGATATGAGAACTAAAAATAAAATCCTAAGTCCCCCCAAAGGATGGAATAGATCCCTTTTGGCCAAGAGGACCCTAGAAAAACCTTAAAAACTGAGTTCCCAGCCATGATAGGAAGACAGGTTGGACCCACCTTGTTGTACCTCCTCCCTTTTGCAGTTTGGACACAACTGACCAGCATTAATGTTAAAATAGAGATCATAAGACTGATGGAATAAACTCTTTGTGACAACAAAAGACCAAATTATAAACAAGACCTAAAGCCATGCCAGGCAAGGATGAAGTCACTCATCCTTACATTTAAATAAACTATGTTCTAATTGCCACAAGGTTGTACTTTTTTTCTGGTAGCAAAATAAACAATGGCTTTGAGATAAGCAATATTGAAACCATTACGGTTCATCCTCCTCCAGACACTGACTAACTGACCCCCTGGCTCCACCAGCGGTAACTACAACTTTCATCAAACCAAGAGACTGATTTTAGTAGTTTTCTCCTGATAAGAGAACGCTGACCATGGACTGGCTCTGACTGGTTTACGGAGGCTGGGCACCTGAGCGCTCTGCTTCACCTTTTGATGTATAGGGCCTAATTGTAACATATTTAAAGGTAAAGTCTTCATCCCAAAGTGAATAGGGGGTTGTATGAAACATGGATGTTTGTTCGGTATGCACATGTCAGGACCCTGTTTGTGAATATCATAGCTCCTCCTGTAACCTATTGAATACTTAGTCAACCCCTTCAGGATAAATTCCTGTCTCACCTTCCCTCCTTCCAAGTGCCTGCCTTTTGGTTTTCCTGGTACCTATGCTCCCCAGCCTGTGTGGTGGCCGACCTGCAGATTGTAACCTTCCATAAGAAATAAAGTCTCCTTTCTACATTTATAAATTGGTGATTTTTCAATTGATATACCCATAATTCTGTCATTCAAATTTAAATACTACTAAATATTTTGGTGTTTTTCTTCCTTCATTTTCTTCCGAATAACTTTGATATGCTTATTTTTAATTTTAAGAATAAAATACTCTATATTTGTTAAAATTGCCCTCTACTAATTTCTTAAATGTATGTATCTATAGAAGATATAGCATTTCTCATAATATTCAAAAAAATATAAAAATTCACCTGAATTCCTATTTTTCAGTTCTTTAGTTAGCTAACTAGTTAAATAGATATTCATCAGATTTTCCATTTTAGTTTTTATATTTAAGAATCAGGAAATATTTTTTAAACTTCTGCAGATTAAAAGTAGCATTGAATATCTTCTTAGTCTAGGTAAACGTGTTGGAAATAATCATAGTCATTCAAATGCAGATTTTACTATGTAAACCAATTAATAAATATCCTAAACAAGATAAATTACATAGTTGCCTCAGAATGAGGCAGGTTCAAAAATATATTTCTAAATTATTTTGAACTCCAAGTTAATCTTAAGATTAAATGTAATCTAACATGTAAACAATTCATTTTGTCATAAACCCATTGGGAATCATCTTTTCTAAAACTGCAAGACAGAAAAAAAAAAAAACCATATTCCCAGTTCTCCCCTGTGGAGAGAACAAGCTTTTCCTGGCTTTCTTGCACATTCTTGAAAGAACTAAAGAATCGCTTCATCTCTGCTGCAAGTAAACAATTACTATTCAACAGTCAGTCACACCAGGCAGGCATGCCCAGCACCATTTACAGCCTCCTGAAGCACAGCCTCTCCCAACTTCTACTAGAGGTAGCAGGGAAATCAGTAAACAGGCAAGTTGGCAGAATGGAAGTAGGAAGAAGTGAGACATCCTCAACTGAGCCTTTTTCAGCCATACACTCTTCTTCTTCCCTCCCCAGTCAATTCCCAGAAGAACTGCAAGTCAGGTAAAAGACCAAGAAGAACCTAATTGTTTTCTGCTGTTCATATCATGAACAATATCCCAAGATGAAATAGGCTGAATATGAGAGTGCTTTTGATAACAAAAACATGAAAGTTTTGGCATCACCACCAACCCAGCCTCTATTGTCTTTCCCAAATGCCTATATTTCTCTTACTTCCCTGCCACACCCATAGTCAATGGACCACAGACTTACCAATTCACTTACCAGACAAGATTTTCAAGTGTCCTCCCATTTATTCTCTTCTCCATTCTATTTACTTAGTAATGAATTCTCATCCTTTCTCTCATAAATTGGCCTAGGAGGCTTCAGTTGGTCTCCCTGATTGCCATCCTCCCAGTTCCATTTATTCTTCCTGCTCCTGCTAAGGTTTATTTGTTTGTACATCTAATTGCTCTGCTTTTAAAAATATATAAACAAGCCAGGCGCTGTGGCTCATGCCTGCAATCCCAGCACTTTGGGAGGCAAAGGGGGGTGGATCACGAGGTCAGGAGGTCAAGACCAGCCAAGATGGTGAAACCCCGTCTCTACTAAAAATACAAAAATTAGCCGGGCGCAGCAGCAGGTACCTGTAATCCCAGCTACTTGGGAGGCTGAGGCAGGAGAATCACCTGAACCCAGAGGGCGGAGGTTGCAGTAAGCCAAGATCACACCACTACACCCCAGCCTGGGTGACAGAGTCAGACTCCATCTCAAATAAATAAATGAATAAATAAATAAATAGAATATAGAAACAATTTCCACTCTTTCTTTGTGTGGATGAGATAGATACAAACTCCCTAGGGTGGCATAAAAATCTTTGCCTGGCATGTTTCTACTCTAACATCAGGACGCCATCTCAGCCATCATCGTTCCTGCTTTATCCTCTCCCCCATCACACCTACTTTCTTTTCTTCCTCCTCTCCCCCATCACACCTGCCACCATTCTCTTCATACATCATTTCTTTTCTTGCCCACATACACACATACATTTGCATATGTCATTCTTCCAGCACAGAAAAGAATATCGGAAGTAACATTTTTTGAGCACACTTAATTTTTCAATCACACAATCTGTACAGCAATGTAAAGACATGGGAATGATTGTTTCTATTTTGTAGGAAAGAAAACTAAGGAGAAGGAAACTGTCCAAGCACATTATGATGATTGACGGTGTTGCCCGGCTTAAAATCTTTGTCCTTTCTCCTGTGTGGAATGCCCTACACCCAATTCTTTACTGGAAAAATCCTTATCTGGCCTTTAAATCTCAGTTTAGATATGAGCTCACCTCCCAAGGCTCAGACAGAAGAATGGGATAACTTTCTATATAATGTTACTTGTTCAGGTGATCTCAGAATTTCTGCATGGGAGACTCAGAGGAACAATCCATTTGCAAGGTGAGAATAGTGGGGGCAGGCAAGGAGACCCATCTTGGAGCTTTGTTTATGTAATGAGCACACTGTTTCAACTCTGTTTTATGCTAATGAAAATTAGTATGCAATGCCCACAGACAACCTGCCTCTTGGCATTGCAATATGACATCTCTTATGACACAAATTTTATTCTAGTCTTCCATGAATATAGCTACCTGATAGACTAATAAAGTGAGCTTCCTGGGTCTTGCACAACATCTCATTCATCTTTCTATTCAATACCCATGACAGGGATCTAGCTTTTTATAGGTGCTCAGTAATTGTTGGGTGAATGAGAACAGGAATAGATGAAATGATTATTTCCTGACATAAAAACACTTTGGAATCTTTCAATGAACTTCATTAGGGAACAGCTTGGAAGTATGTTGTTTTCAGTTATCAAAATCCAAGACTCTAAGTACCTGTTAATGGCATGTGTGGCTATTTTAGTAGTTAAGTTTTAATACATTTAAACAAATAGATGACTTTAATACCCAAAGTCAATGATCCATTTAGCCAAGTAATGCCATAATTTGCTCTCAAAAAGATCACTTCACAGTTAATTCACTTTAATCTTGGTAATGGTTATATTTCTGTTATTATGATTCAATTAAAATCAAACAATTTTCTTTAAAAAATTAAGCGGGAAACTTGAATAGTTTACATAAAAAGAGTAATTGAAAATTATAAAAGTACTAAGAAAACATGTCACTTATGCTTTTACAACCTCAAAATGGGAACTAATAAAAGACAGGGCTGTAATTCTATAGGGAAATGTAATAGCCAAGATCCTAGTATTTTGTATCAGATGTTGAGGAAAAAAAGTTGACAAAGAGCCACATACAGCAAATCGTTTCTTCATTTACCCAATGAAATAAGACCACAGGCCACCACGATATTTTAGTTTTCTCTCTAAACTATGACAGTGACTGTTACTTGAGTCTGTATCAGACAAAACACTCCATTCTAATTCTCACAAATATACTTTAGAGTAGATAATGTTCTCTTTTCTCTACAAATAAGGACACTGAGGTTCAAAGAATTTGTAAATGATTGGACAAGCATCTTCTATAACTTATCTGATATCTAAAGTCTGACAATTGTTTCGATACAATTCTACTCTTGTAACTATAAATTCTACTTAGTTATTTCAGGCATATGGAATTCTTTAAGATAACAGCATCATTTAGAATCATAGGCATATATTGAACTTTACTTAACCTTTGTAATGTCTCAATTTACTTTATAAAATGATTTTGAGGATTAAACGATAGAATCAATGTAAAGCAACAGCTCTGAGCTTATAATTAGGCTTGTAACAGGTTCTGAGCTTACAATAAGCACTCAATAAACTTTGGATGATGATGATGTTCATGATGATGATGATAACGATGATGATGGTGATAATGATGATGATAATGATGATTTAGTCTAACCTACTCATTTTTCTATGTTTCAATAAGAAAGTGACTCAGATAAATCAAATGACAAGCACCCATGGGAAAATGGTGGCAGAGCCTGATTCTCACTTTTCTAGGGCACTACTTACCTAGAGATCGCTTGATGATATAGTATGATGGATATTACCATGTATAACCTGGCATGCAGGTAAAAAAGAAAACAAACAAAAGGAGGTAATCTTCTCTAGGTTCAGGGTGATATAATATCTTGCTACTCAATGTGTGTTCCACAAACTAGCACCAACAGTATCACTTGAGAACTGATTAAAAAGGCAGACTCTCAGACCCCTCTCCAGAATTGCTGAATCAGAATCTGCATTTTCACAAGATGCCCAATGATTCACAATCCCACTAAAGTTAGAGAAGCATGGCTACACTCCTCAACCACCCGGAAGCAAAATAAAGATTAAGAATATGGGCTGTGGAGAGACACCTGGATTCCAGCCCTGTCTCTAGCATTTCCTAGCTGTGACACCTTGGACAAGTTCTTACAAAAATTAAATGCTATCACCTGAGGTTAGGAGTTCGAGACCAGCCTAGCTAACATAGTGAAACCCCGTCTCTACCAAAAATATAAAAAATTCGCTGTGCGTGGTGGCAGGCACCTGTAATCCCAGCTACTTGGGAAGCTGAGGCGTGGAGAATTGCTTGAACCCAGGAGGCAGAGGTTGCAGTGAGCTGAGATCGCACCATTGCACTCCAGCCTGGGCTACAAGAGCAAAACTCCATCTCTAAAAAAATAAAAAAAAATTAAATGTCATAGTATATTTAAAGCACCTAATACAATATGGTTAAACTCACTGTCATAATAATGAAGACAGACCTAAATATTAAGAAGCATACTTTAAATGGCAAATAATGAGAAGATAGACATTTGGACATGGGTCTAAAATTTTCATCTTCCAAATCAAATAGGAATAAAAGAGACTTACAGAAAAAAATGTTGAGAGTAATTATGAAATATCTAAGTTTAATTTTTAAAAATGTATATATATGTATATACACACATGCACATATATGTATATGTATATGTGCATATATATATATTACATATGTATATGTGCGTATACATACACGATATATGTATATGCGCGTATACATATACATACATGTATATATATCTACACATACAAATATATACATATAATTTCTCAGGGTTGTACAAAATGTTCTTTATTCCCAAATACAGATCCTATTCATGCAGGGAAAATAAAACTGAGACTGAGTCAAAAGTGCATGTTGGATTCTGTCCACTAGCTATGTCCAGATCCTTAACTGACTATTCTCATTTTAGCAAAATCAGATTGCATGGGAATGGACATTTTTTACTTGTTGAGTAGAGAATTAGCTCAGTGTTAATGCTCATCTTATTTCATAGTTTTCACTGTGTTGTAACACTGACACATCAAGAAGGTGACCTGTCATCTCATCAACCTGGCCAAGTAAAAATTAAATAAAGATAGATGGAGATTAGTATGACTTATATCATAACAGAAGATAGCATTAACCAGGAAAGATGATGGGGGGCCCATGAGTTTTAGAAAAAATTAATTTCTCTTGAGTGAAACTGAAGTTGTTTTTACTAACAGTACTTTCCAAATGTACTTAAATTCCCACAGTACCATTTTCTATATTTGTAAAATAACGATATTATGAGAGTCACTGATGAAATGGTATATCAAAGCACATTTTTGGATTTGGAAGCACATTCTATCATGCCTAATGTCACGTGTTTAATCTGAGTCTGTGCCAAATTGAAGCCCTAATTAAATATGCACTTTTTAAATGAAGATGGAAGGGTCTTCCTACACCAGCCATGCCTGGTAGCATCTACCTATTCATTCTCCATCACGTGACCAAAAAATGCGCTCTTTAAATTTGTTTTAGCTGGTGTTACAAATGAGAAACGAGTGGTCCTTAACCTATGAGCTCACCAGATGGCTTTAGCATAGATCAGATAATAGGATAATAGTATTACAATTTTTCCAGGTCATATTTTTCTCTATATATGAATAATTATACCTTCTTCATCTCAACTTTTTCTGAAAATAATAAGCAAATTACAAGTTGGTGATTGTAATTGTCACATTTCAGTCTTTATTTTTCATTACCTAATATTAGTTTTCAAGTATTCTATGTGTAGTTGGGTCACCTAATTTTAGAGGTTTCCATGATGAAAATCTAAAACCATAGAGACAGATCGATTTGGGTTGTTTAAAATTAATTTGGCCTTTTATTTTAAGTTAAAAAGAAGCCTGGGTTGTGTCAAAGATTAGCTGACCTCTCCCTCAACAAATTGTTCACCAATAAAGCTTAAGACTTAATATGTAGTTATCATGGTAGCCTGTCTTTGCATTTATTATCAGTTCACACCATGGACCTCTAGGGAATTGCTTGTCAGTGCTGATTTTTTTTTGTCATTCCAGAGATCCTTGAAATATTATATCTGATAATGATCCTAAGACCTGATTAAATTGCCTGAGAGGCTTTTTTCTTACACCTTGGCCAGATAGATAAGTTCTCTATAGCCACTAACAGTCAGTCAGAATGGATTTCATTCTGATAATCAAGGCCTCAATTAATCTCCTTTTCCTGATTTTTGAGGATAATACACATCAATTTTCTTCTCTCTCACAAATGATGTCATATATAAGTATATGAAAATAATCCTTTCATGTTTTTATAATATTGCATTCTTCTATCTAAAGGTTTTTAGTTTAAGCTATCTTAAAAATATTTGCAAAGGTCACTGACCTTAAAATTGCTATAAATTAAATGGAATCAAGATTTTTCATCAATATATCATTAAAAGTTTATTTTCCAGTTCAACATCTACAACACATTACAGAAGGTGCTGTAAAACACATTCTGTGTTCTACACCTGTGTATTATCTGCAGCCACCTCACATCTGAAGAACTGCAAAAGAATCCAACCTGTTCTATCTACTGCCTTTCTTTATTTCTGTCCAATTATTTAATTCATTATATTCATTTATTAATACTCTCTTCTGGTTCTCACTATATGACCTCTCCTGGGTTCTATAAGTACGGTGGAGAGCCAAAAGAGATGTAGTTTCTGTTCTCAAAGACCTTAGAAGCAAGTTGAGAAAAGATCATCAATCAGAAAACAAATGGACAAAATAAAGTTGCCAATTACTTAGTGTCAGCAGGAGATACTGTATAGTTAAAAGGGGGATGAGGGTGGGCTGGGTGCAGTGACTCATGCCTATACAAGCAAGCTATATTTGGGCCCCTTTTAGCCATGGCTGGAGCTGGAGCTGGTGGGATTCAGGGAGCAGTGTACCAAAGCTGCATAGGGCAGTTGGGCCCTGGGCCTGGCAATGATACTACTCTGTCCTCCCAGGCCTCCAAGCCTGTGATGGGAAGGGCTGCCACAAAGGTTTCTGGAATGTTTTCCCTCCATTGTCTTGGATATCAGCACTTGCCTTCCTTTCAGTCATGCAAATTTCTGCAATCTGCTTGAATTCCTCCCCTGAAAATGGGCCTTCCTTTTCCTACCATATGACCAAACTGCAAATTTTCCTAACTTTTATGCTCTGCTTCCCCTTTAATTATAAGTTCCTTTTTAGATCATCTCTTTGCTCACACACATGGGAATAGGCTGTTAGAATCAGCCAGGTCAAATCTTGAACACTTTTCTGCTTGGAAATTTCTTCCACTGGATAACTTCAATACTCATTCTCAACTTCAAACTTCCACAGGTCCCCAGGGCAGGGGCACAATGCAGCCAACCTCTTTGCTAATGAATAACAAAAGTGACCATTGCTCTAGTTCCTAATTAGTTCCTCATTTCCATTTGAGACCTCCTCAGCCTGGACTTCACTGTCCATATCACTATCAGCATTTTGGTCACAAGAACTTCACAAGTCTCTATAAAGTTCCAAAGTTATTTTCCATTTTCCCATCTTCTTCTGAGTTCTCCACACAATACCAATCTCTGTGTGTTACCCAGTCCAAAGCTGCTTTCACATTTTCAAGTATCTTTATAGCAATGCCCCACTCCTCCATACCAATTTTCTGTATTAGTCAGTTCTTGCACTACTATAAAGAAATACTTGAGACTGAGTAATTTATAAAGAAAAGAGGTTTAATTAACTTATGGTTCTGCAGTCTGTACAGGAATCATAGTAGCTCCTGCTTCTCGGGAGGCCTCAGGAAACGTACAATAATGGCAGAAGGTGAAAGGGAGGCAGGCACATTTTACATGGCCAGAGTAGAAGGAAGAAAGAGAAGGGAAAGGTGCTACACACTTTTAAACAACCAGATCTTGTGAGAACTCACTCACTATACAGTACCAAGGAGGGGATGGTACTAAGCCATTCATGAGAACTTCACCCTGTTAAATCAAACTAAATATGACCAGAGAAAGCCTCTGTAATTCCATAATTGAGTCCTTGAGAACAAACCATAACCTAACTAGTAGGCAGACAAGACTGAAAACCTAATTTAGGAATATGCTTCTGTAACAATTGCTGAGTCTCAGCCAAATCCAGCAGCCATACTTGAACCACTCATATGCTGCTGACTGTTCAAACTGTGTTCAAATAAAGCAAATGCCAAGCTGCAACCAATCCAGCTGTTCCTGTAACTCATGTCTGTTTTCTGTGCATCACTTTCCTTTTTTTGTCTATAAATTTTCTGTGACCATGAGACGCCCCTGGAGTCTATCTGAATCTGCTGTGATTCAGGAGTCTGCCCAATTTGCAAATATTTTTCTCTTGCTCAATTAAACTCTGCTAAATTTAATTTGTCTAAAGTTTTCTTTTAACTGCCCCCATGATCCAATCACTTCCCATCTGCAACACTGGGAATTACAATTAAACATGAAATTTGGGTAAGGACACTCAAAAAAAAAATTCCAAGATCCAAGCCATATTAATGCTATTAACGCTTAATAGACTGAGCTCACAATATCTCCAAGCTATGCCGGTAAAAGCTATGGTTCTTGACATAAATATGAGCTTAATATGTTTTCTCCTCTTCCTTCATCCATCTCTTTCCTAGCTTCACATTTCTGTTTTCCTTGTCAAAGTACTTAGTTCCATTTTGATTGCTTTGCTCACGTTGATCCCTCCCTCCTCCACCCTTTCCCAAACCCTAACTCAAGAATGTGTTTCTTACTCTTTACCACTTTCTTTTCTGTCTTTTCCTCTCTTCAAGACAGAAGTAACAAAGGTCTATCCCTAATTAAAATCTCAGCTCCTTCATTGTGACCTCCTAGAACACTGTAGTCTTTTTGGTTATACCTCCTTTGATTTCAAATTCCTACAGGAGTAATTATCTTCCTCATTTGTCCATCACTCAGTCTGTGCATCAGAGCATTTTCATTTATCTTTCTGTGGAAATAATTTAGATATTAAACAGAATTGCACGTCCCTCAAGAACAGAATCTCTTAAACCTCCTTATATTCCTAGGAGTGGCATAGTGCATAATTAGTCCTGAAGTCACGTTCCTTTAGTCTTATACCTGTGGCTACAAGGCAGCCTCAGTACCACCTAAATATCATGCAAAAGGATCTCCAAAAAGAAAGTCACGTTATTGGAAAATGGAAGAAATCAGGGAGGGTAGAATTAAACAAAGCAGAATAGAAGAGATGGGCTCCATAATTCACTTATTCATTATCAGCCCTTTGTGACAGAGCTGTCATATACTCCTGCTTATCATTCTAACAATATAAAGCGCTATATTGTGTAAAGAAGGTAATTGATAAATAAAACATGGGGTATATAATTCCAGCAAGGTGATAACAAATAAATTTACACCTGAATTTGAATTTTGGAAATTAGGTTAATAAAAGCAAGAGTGCTTATTTTGTTAGTAAATATTTACTTTGGGTATTTAGAACCTATTTCAAGGCAAATGGCAGGTGCATAAAATTGACCCTCAAGTAAGGCATCAATTAGATGATGATTACTTCTAACCTATTCTTGCCCAGAGCAGAGTAAATGGATATTATCTCTTCTCTAAATTGACCATATATTTTCCGTCTTCCCCAGGGCTGACCAAAAACTTCTTGTGTTCTTTCACCTTCCCATACCTTAAGTCTATGCATTGCTGTTCTACTTTTTCTGTGAGTGAACTCTGCCCCCTCTACTGCCCACCTTTTAGGAAGCAGACTCTTCCACTAATGATCCAGTCAACAAGATAGAAGGAATGAAGAGGTAACAGCATGTTCTGACTGTGTCCAAGCCTTCCTCAAAGTGGGAAAGGCTGTACTCACCCAAAGTGCCTACCACTCACACTTTGACCACTGCCTCTCACCCCACTTTCTCCCATATCCCTCATAAATCTTCTCAGTCCTCTTACTTTCACTCTGCCCACCCCAACCTTTATACCCATGGCTGTAGCCATCATCCTCCATTTGTATGCTTTATAACTCAATAATCAGGGTGCACCTTCCTCATATTTGTTTTTGCTTAACTTTAATTATTCACCTTTTGGTCTTTTAATATGTCTTTAGCTCATTTAATTTTGCTAGCATTTTATCTATTTTTAATTCTTACCTTATATTGTGGTCTTGTTTCTAATTCCAATGTCATATTCCATATTAATTCTTTCTGCCATTCTCCTTTTAATATTTTTCTGAGAGTTTTTCTCTTTTAATATTTTTCTCTTCTATCATTTTGATTTCTTTCTTAAGTGACATTTTAAATTATTTTAAAATAATAATGACTCAAGGCAAAGAAGATAAAAAGGGGAAATTCCTCATGATTCTCATGCAAAATATTTATTCAAAACTTTATAAAATGTTCTATTTCTCTGTTTTCTTCATTCCTGAATATATTCCTCTTGTTATTTCTCTATCGCCCAAGGCAAGAACAAGCAACTAATAAGACTTTGTGACCACAGTTAATAATAATATATTGTATATTTCAAAATTGCTTAAGAATAGATTTTTAATATTCTCCCCTCAAAAAACTGTTAAGTTGGTAAGGAGAAGGATACATTAATTACCTTGATTGAATCTTTCTTCTATGTATACATAGAACAAAACACCACATTTTACTACTTAAATATAAGAAATTATTTATTTATTTATTTAAGAGACGGACTCTCACTCTGTTGCCCAGGCTGGAATGCAGTGGCACAGTATTGGCTCACTGCAAACTTCACCTCCTGGGTTCAAGTGATTCCCCTGCCTCAGCCTCCCGAGTAGCTGGGATTACAGGCATCCACCACCACACCCAGCTAACTTTTGTATTTTTAGTAGAGACGAGATTTCACCATTTTGTCCAGGCTGATTTTAAACTTCTGACCTCAGGTGATCTGCCCACCTTGGCCTCCCAAAGTGCTGGGATTACAGGTGTGAGCCACTGCGCCTGGATTATTATTATTATTATTATCATTATTTAAGATAGAGTCTCACTCTGTCATCCAGGCTGCAGTATAGTGACACGATCTAGGCTCACTGCAACCTCCACCTCCCGAGTTCAAGCAATCCTCTCACCTCAGCTTCCAGAGTGGCTGGGACTACAGGTATGCACCACCACGCCCAGCTAATGTTTTTGTATTTTTAGTAGAGACAGGGTTTCACCATTCTGGCTAGGCTGCTCCCAAACTTCTGATCTCAAGTGATCTGCCCACCTCAGCCTCCCAAAGTGCTGGGATTACGGGTATGAGCCACCAAGCCTGCCTAAATATAAAAAAATTATCTGTCAATTGAAATTTTATTTAAAAAGATACTGAAATCCCATAAGCTCCTGGCACTGGTTGAAGTGGCTCATGCATGGAGGAGAAAATAACAGAACAGTTAATGGAGATGCTGTTATGACTAGTTTAAAAGAGTCTCCAGATTAAAAGGTTTGTGTTTGAAGACACTCGGAGGATATCAGCCTCCACAGTTGTGCATATGTCAGAAAACATAGAAAATATTAGCAAAATGCAATGTAGACACCATACCGTGCTGTGGATGCAGACAGCAGCAAATGTCCCCAGTGTAATTTGCATCTTTGGAACAAGCTCAAGTTCAATGCTTTCTTAAATCTATCAAAAGAGATTACTTCTCACCTTAATGACACCAAGCGGGTGAAGAGATTTTCAAAATTGTCGCCAAGACAGGTTCTTCATTTCTTGATTGTCCTGGAATTTCAGAAAAGCAGAAATAGGTTGTTAGGAAATCCCCAGGTTTATTTTTAGAGAGTCTAATTCTAGAATCCCAGATCTCACTCTCAGTACTTTTTCCCAGAAGGTGCTTGGTGGCTTGGTGTAATCACACAGAGTAAGGTTCAGAAAACACAGAAGTCGTTGGAAACCAGCCAGGTGGACAATGTGGAACACAGAATTGCACTTGGGTTTTCTAAAAATAATATTGGTTAAGTTTGTACTTTTTTATCCCTTTGCCATAATTTCCCTTACTTACTTTATACAATTCTTTTCTTCTTGAATTTTATGGGTAAATACTTTGAAGGACAATGTGGGACATGTGTTAGGTAATTAATTAGTTAGTCAATCACTGCAGAGATAAATGAACACAAATGTTTCTGTAGATGTAACTTTTATTGAGCTTTCTTAGACATTAAAAAATTAGCTATGAACACGCAAAAAGGCTCAAGTCTTTATTCATGTTAACTTTATTGCATTTTTATGATGAAAAGAGTGCTTTAACTTTATTGCACTTTTTATGATAAAAAGAGCACTGTTCTGATTCCATATTTTATTTCAGTTCTTACTTTTTGTAAACTCCTCCCACTTCCATTCTCCACCTGTCTTCAAGGTGCACCCATTTGTTTCATATTCATCTTATTTTATAATATTGCATCGTTTGTGTGTGTTTTCAATTTATATAAATTACACTGTTATATACATTTTATTCTGTTTATTTCTGTTTTTTTCCTACTCAATGCTGTTTTTAACATCTACTCATGTTGCTCTATTGATCTAGTAACTTTGTACTCTTTTTCTATTGCTGCTATAACAAATTGCCAGAAATTTAGTGATTTAAAACAACACAAATGTATTCTCTTAAGTTTTGAAGGTCAGAAGCCCAAAATGGGTCTCACTGGGCTAAAATCAAGATGTTATACCAGTATTACTTTTTTTTCTGGAAGCTCTAGGGAAGAATTTGTTTACTTGCCTTTGCCAGCTTCCAAAGGCTGCCCACATTCCTTGACTTATGGCCCCTTTTCATCCTTAAAGTCAGCAGCAATGGTTGGTTGAGGCTTTCTCACATTGCATCACTCTGACACTTCTGCCCCTCTGCTCTCCACTTAAGGATGCTTGTGATTATCCTGGGCCCACCTAGATAATTCAGAATAGTGTCATAATTTTAAGTTCAGGTGATTAGCAACTTGAATTCCATCTGAAAACTTTATTTTTCCTTGCCATGTAACCCAACATATTCACAGGGAGTAAGACATAGGCATTTTCGGGAGGCCATTATTCAGCCTACCCAAATGACATCATATTCCATACTTTATCTGCCATATTTTCATGTACCTCTTCCTCTTTCTAAGGGACAGTTGCATTGTCTCTACTAGGCACCACAAAAGTATTATTATAGGTTACATTCCATTAATATTATATAGCATATATTACATTGCATAGTATAAAAGCGTTATGTTGGGCCGGGTGCGGTGGCTCACGACTGTAATCCTAGCACTTTGGGAGGCCAAGACGGGCGGATCACGAGGTCAGGAAATCAAGAACATCCTGGCTAACACAGTGAAACCCCGTCTCTACTAAAAATATAAAAAAATTAGCCAGGCGTGGTGGTGGGTGCCTGTAGTCCCAGCTACTCAGGAGGCTGAGGCCAGATAATGGCTTGAATCTGGGAGGCGGAGCTTGCAGTGAGCCGAGATTGCACCACTGCATTCCAGCCTGGGTGACAGAGCGAGACTCTGTCTCAAAAAAAAAAAAAAAAGTGTTATGTTAGATAAGTATATATAAATGTATGTCAATATTTTATATATATATGTACACACAAACATACAGTTGGCACTCTCTATATCCTTGGGTTTCATATCCACAGATTCAATAAAGTGTGGGCTGAAAATATTTGAAAAAAATTTAAATAATAATGCACCAATAAAAAATAATAGAAGTAAAAAACCTTAACAGAAGGTGCCACAGACCGTATTTAGAAAGGCCACACAAATTCCATACTTACGAATATCTTATTTTACTAGTTATATTAGTTGCCCATTGCTGCTGTAACAACTTACTACAAATGTATTGGCTTAAAACAACACAAATTTATTCTCTTATGGTTCTGGAAGCCAGAAGCCCCAAATCAATTTTAGTAGATTAAAGTCGATATGTTATCAGGGCTGATTTCTTCTACAGAATTCAGGGAAGAATTGGCTTCTTGACTTTTCTAGATTCTGGATGCCACCTGCATTCCTTCTGCAAATAACTTCAACCTCTTGCCTTCACAGTCACATGTTCTAGCTCCTCTTCTATCTCCCTCTGCCTCCTGCTTATAAGAACACTTGTGGTTACATTTAGGACTCACTGGGGCCACATGGGTAATCTAAGTAATCTTCTCATCTCAAGATCCTTAACTTTATCATGTCTGCAATTGTGGTTACATTTAGGACTCACCTGGGGCCACATGGGTAATCTAAGTAATCTTCTCATCTCAAGATCCTTAACTTTATCATGTCTGCAAAGTCTCTTTTGTCAGGTAAGTTAACATTCACAGATGCCAGGAATTTTGACAGTGATGTCCTTGAGAGCCGTTATTCAGCTGACCACTGAATTCCTAGTCTTATTTCATAATGCAACTTTTCTCATTATTTCAATGTATTCATTTATATAAAAATTATTATATACATATAATATTTCAGACACAGTGCCCTACAGTGAAATGATAACTTCATAATAACATGCTTTCAAAGGGCGGAGAGAGGGTAACAACAAAACTTGGAATATTACTAAGAATTGCTTTGACTTTTTCTGGGTTTCCAATACATTCTGCACAGTGTCTTAGTTACATGATAACATTACCTGAATATTACAAACATACTTTACATCTGAGTCTTACCTAAATGTCTGGATTCCTGTTCCACTATGAGCCTCTCTTTTATATACCCCTACACAGGACTGATTCTCTAGTACCAGACCCAGGCTCCACCTTTCCACTGATTTCTGGGCCCTCTTCCAAACCTAATTTACTCCAGCATACAAACCTGCCCTACTCCCCTACCCTTGGATCAGGCTGACTTGACTAATTAATTAAAGGATCTTACTTTTAGCCTTTGAATGACATCATTGAGAACATCAGTTTACATCTAAAGAAGATGACTTGCTGTGCTCCATGAGTCATCATTACACATAATTTAAGTGCAACATAAACAGCATATCTATTTTATATATCCATAGCTTTCAGGCATTTACATCTCCTATGATAAAAGATAAAAATTATGTATTACTTAAAGTCATCATTTATCATTATGATTGTTATTAACGAGGTCATTCAATACACGTAGTATAAAAGAGTATTGGGAATCTGAAATACCAAATATAACTTTAATATTGAGCTTTTATTTCTTTCTCTATATGTACTAAATTCTTTCTCTTGTTGCAGGCCTCTATGATGTTTATTTATTTTTCATGGACCAATTACTATCTGGTGGAATGCAGAGGACTAGTTGGAGGGAAAACTGGTAGAAAGAAAAAAGTTCTAGCTCTTGGTCTCAGGATAAAAGCTACAAAGCAGTACAGGTATGGATGGTGGAGATAAAATTATTTTAAGAGTTTCTTCTGATTAAGATGATATAGGAAGAGGAAGAAATAAGATGCTGGGAGTAATGGAGAGTGCTAGGGTAGAAGAAAATTGTTATCCTAGGTCTCAAATGGATTCTTAAAATTTTTGAGAAAGGCAGAATAGTTAATTAAGTAACATGTTTAGTATTAGGCAGAAAATGTAAGAAAAATCATATGTTTGAATTCATTGCATCTCTATCCTAAGTCTTCCAGCTTCTCTCAAAAGCTAATTCTGCTGTTCTTCTCATTGGATATTTGTTTTTTACTTTTATTTTGCCATTTGGCTATATCATTTATTTAACTTAATTATCTTAAATTAAATAGTGTTTCAGGTGTGGATAGATCAGAATCAAGTAGTCAGGCAAGGATAATTGACTCTCCGAAATGTGAGATAATTGTTCCTGTGATGTGAGCTCAAAATAGGGTATCCAATTTCCATGTTTATAAGACCAAAGCGAGAGAGTGTTCACATGTTTCATCCTATTATTCCATTTTTTTCACAGGTATCTTACCATATTGGATCACATTTGTTGATTTTTTTAGTTTTCTCTGGAAGGATATACATTCAGTGTGAATAACTTGGAAAGCAGGAGATGCTGCGAGTGAGGCAGAGACCAGATGGGGAGAGCAGATTAGTTATCGGTTTGTGATATGCTTCAAAGGGACATCAGGCCAACACAGTTGGAAGCTGCACACTCAGCGATTCATTCCATATACTAATTTCATTGGTAAAATAATTTTTTGTGTGGATGAAAAGAAGTGAAAATGTAAATCTTACTTAGGAAGGACTGACGTTTAACATAATGCCCTTGTTGTAATAAAATAAACTCAATAAAACGACAAAACAAAACAGGAGATTTTAAAAAACTAACTCATCTCTAGAGTTTCTTGATTATTTATAGAAGCTTACCTGGATGGGTTTTATACCTGAAATGCCTGATGTTTGCAAGCCAGGGTTCTTTCCCATAGAGGCATAGCCCCTTTCTTTGACATGCGTGATTTTTCACTGGAGCCTAGAACTTACACATAAATGGAAGATGAAGGTAGAGTACAAACAGCCCATTACTTGAAATAACATTGGATCCAGTTGCAAAAATACGGCTTTCTGCATTAAGCAAGTGATCATTACACATAAATTAAGTGCAACATCAACAGTGTATCTATTTTATATTTTCATAGGCTTCTGTCATCTACATCTCTTTGACATGTCACGCCAAATACAATGTAGGTATAACTGTCCTTTATGGAATTGTGGCAACCCTGTGGATGCCAGTGTGTCCAACATATCCTATGCAACATGTGAGATCTTCTCAGCTGCAACTGTCATCAAGGCCCTTGGTTATTTCCTTCTCCTTAGTCCCTATGGAAACCAGATTTTCATGTGCACCACCAGAGGACATCTGTACTCCCAATCCTACCCTGCACACTTTGTTGATCTGAGGCTTGCCTTGTGCAGTTGAGTTATGAGACATGTGGGACCTGCTCAGTGGGATTTAACATACTGCAGGGTGAACTGGTGACCCCAGTGAAATCAAGAAGATAGCAGGTAATTCTTTCCCTTCCACAGACAGACTATCCTGATGCAGGTCTCCATATGGTCTCTCTAAAGATGGTCTCATGAGATCAAGCAATCGGTTGTGCTAGTAACAAGCAGTGGCCAGATGGTTAAAGCACTTCCCTGTATTTGCTCTTCCACCTTTCCTCCCTCAGCTCCCTTGTCCTTCACTCCTGATTTCCTGGGATTGTTCTTCTATATAAAGTATCTACATAAGCCTTTGCCTCACACTGCTTTCTAGAAAAGTTGATTTAAGAGAAGCAGCTTTAGGCAAAGATGTGTATGAGTGGGCTCCTCTCCCAATCCAACCTCTGAAAGATTATTTAAATGAATGCAAGAATCTTCTAGATTTATATTAAATTCTAGGCAGTCTTTGTCCTGGGTGTCTTTTCACTTTGAACAATTTATCCTATAGTATGCCCCATTGTTCCTCTCCCAATCCAACCTCTGAAAGATGATTTGAATGAGACCAAAGATCTTCTTCTAGTTTTAAATGAAATTCTAGGTGGTCTTTTTCCTGGATGTCTTTTCACTTTGAACCATTTATCCTATATAGTATGCCCCATCATTCCTCCCCCAATCCAACCTCTGAAAGATGATTTGAATGAGTCCAAAGACCTTCTAGTTTTTGGGTGTTTTGTTTTGTTTTGTTTGTTTTGAGACGGAATCTTGCTCTGTCACCCAGGCTGGAGTGCATGGCTGCGATCTTGGCTCACTGCAACGTCTGCCTCCCTGGTTCAAGTGATTCTCCTGTTTCAGCCTCCCAAGTAACTTCTTCTAGTTTTATATGAAATTCTAGGTAGTCTTTTTCCTGGATGTCTTTTCACTTTGAACCATTTATCCTATAGTATGCTCCATCTTTTTGCAACTAGATACAATATTATTTCAAGTAATTGGGGTACTCAGCTATAAATTGTGTCCCACTGGTAGTTTATTTACCATTATGAGAAAAATCACGATTCAGGCTATGTCATGTTAAGGAAGACTCATAAACATGATCCACAAGGTAAACACTGAACAATGGGCTCCCCAGTTGAATAGAAGAAACTCCTATTGCTCAGTCTCATCTAACAAAAGGAGATGGAATTGTCCTATAATTAGGATCCATTCTGAACCAGGGGCGTTAAGGCAAGCTGTGTAAGTTAGGCCCCATTAGGAAGCTGTGCAATTTGGTAGAAACTCGAGAGAGAGAAGGAACAAGCACACATGAGGCATTAGGCTCAGGCATTGCAACGACCTGTGCTCCTGACACTTGAGCAGTACTTCCATCAGCAAAATGATGAATTCTGAGTTTTGGTTTCCTGATTCTATGAAACTTAGAGTTTAGTTTCACGAAATGCACTGAGACCAGCTAAATCATGAGTGAAGACTTTTCGTATACAAACTCTAGGGCAGCAGTT
>NW_012116599.1:4720383-4768226 GCF_000951035.1 Colobus angolensis palliatus | reverse complement strand
TCTTTCCTCAAGAAAACATCAAACTTCAATATGCAGCAGAGTGCTTTATGTGTTTCCCATGTCATCACATAGAGTGGAACATTAAAATAACATGCATTCAAGGTCAACAGTTAACATGATTAATTACACACTGTTTTAGTATGGACAATTTTTTAAAAAATGAAATTGGCCTCTTTTTCTTTTTTCTGCTTGTATGTGTTGATAAAGAATTTGAGAATTACTACAGTTCCATAGTAATCAAGCACATGGTCTTGATTCATAGAGGTGCCAGCAGTGTTGCCCACTATTGCTCTGTGTAAATATTAACACAGTGAACCACCAGGTGATCACAGGCTACACTTGGAGAACCTCTGCTCCAGGGTATTTCATGGGGTGGGAGAGGATCCAGTAAAGCACTTCCGTGAGTCTGATGTTCTGGCAAAGGGAAAAATGAAACATCTGTACTCCAGTTTTGGAAGACAAGGGAATCAAAAGCACACAAGAGTCAAGAGACAAAGGGAGTCCTCCACAGAAGGTGGTTGCCAAATCAAAGATGGATGCCAAAAGAAGAGATCACAAAGATCATAAACCCAGTATTAAGTTTAAGAATCAGGGAACCATGTAAAGAGAAAAATAATGGTTAGAATGCCAACAAGAGAGATGCCTGAGTGAATTTTGGGAAAAGACAATATCACAAAATGGTTTGTCTTGAAGTCTCCATTATATGAAATAGGGGATAAAAGGCCAGTGACCAGCGACTTTAGGTATCTCTCTAAGTTGAGTGCTGGGTATGTTGGTGAATCATATAAGGAAATCATCATATGCAAAAAATAAAAAATATACAAGCTAAGGGCAATTCTGTATATTACAAATTTACAAAAGGATTAATACACAACTTACAAAAGGATTCAATATGCCATTCCTTTCAATATCACCCTACTGATTTCATCAAGCCTGCAAAATAGGTGATTCACAAAACTTCAGACTTAGGGAGAAAAGCACTTATGTGAGTAGGTTTCCTCCAGGGAAGTAGAGAAGTAAAAACATTTCTTATCGACACAGTTTCTTAAATGGAATACAGTGACATTTATTAGGCTCTCTAAAAGGAGAAAATATTCAAGAAAACTGAACAATAATGTGCTGCAATAAAATTTGATATTTTAGTAATTATGGAAAAATAGAGACTACACATCACAAGGGAAAGAACTGTAAATAATACATCTTAAAAATCTCAACATTAAATAAAACTCAAACAATAGGATTTGCCACTTTCGTTTTCCATACTATTCTCCTAAGGCTCTAAACCATGTTTTATGTGATTTTCTTTTAACTCAGGTTTATTGTGGTAAAAATGTACATGCAGTAAAGTGTACCCTTTTTCAGGTGACAAGTATTTTGACAGATATATACAGTCAGGTAATTACCACTAGCACAATCAAAACAAAAATTCCAGCTACCTGAAAGGATTTTCTCATGTTCCTTGGTAGTCAATCCCTGATCCCCGACTCTAACATGGGCAACATGCTATTCGAATTCTGTTTCATAATTTTTCCAGAATGGCATATAAATGAAATCATACAGTGTGAGCCTTTTGTATTTGTTTTCTTTCACCTAGCCTTATGATTTTGAGATTTATTCATATTGTTTGGTGCAGCAGTGTATTAGTCTGTTTTCACACTGCTGATAAAGACACAACCAAGACTGGACCATTTACAGAAGAAAGATGTTTAATGGACTTAGACTTTCACATGGCTGAGGAAGCCTCACAATCAAAGTGGAAAGCAAGGAGGAGCAAGTCACATCTTACGTGGATGGTGGCCAAAAAGAGAGGTTGTGCAGACAAACTCCTGTTTTTAAAACCATCAAATCTCCTTAGACCCATTCATTATCATGAAAAGAACAGCATGGAAAAGACCCGCCCCCATGATTGAATTACCTCCCACTGGGCTCCTCCCATGACAGGTGGGAATTATGGGAGTTACAATTCAAGATGAGATTTGGGTGGGGACACAGCCGAACCATATCATTCCACCCTAGCCCTCCCAACTTTCATGTTCTCACATTCCAAACCAATCATGCCTTCCCAACAGTCCTCCAAAGTCTTAACTCATTTCATAATTAACTTAAAAGTCCACAGTGCAGAGTCTTATCTGGGACAAGGCAAGTCCCTTCCACCTATGAGCCTGTGAAATCAAAAGCAAGTTAGTTATTTGTGGCCAGGTATAGTGGCTTCTGCCTAAATCCCAGCACTTTGAGAGGCCAAAGTGGGCAGATTACCTGAGGTTAAGGGTTTGAGACCAGCCTGGCCAACATGATGAAACCCCATCTTTACTAAAAATATAAAAATTACCCAGGCATGGTGGCGCGAACCTGTAATCCCAGATACTTGAGAGACTGAGGCAGGAGAATTACTTGAACCTGGGAAGCAGAGGTTGAAGTGAGCTGAGATCACACCACAGCACTCCAGCCTAGGCAACAGAGCAAGATTCCATCTCAAAAACAACAACAACAACAACAACAACAAAAAACCAAGTTAGTTACTTCCTAGACACATGGGAGTACAGACATTGGATAAATACAATCATTCCAAATGGGAGAAATTGGTCAACACATAGGGGCCACAGGCCCCATGCAAGTCCAAAATCCAACAGGGCAGTCAAATCTTAAATCTCCAAAATAATCTCCTTTGACCCCATCTCTCACATCCAGGTGATGCTGATGCAAGAGTTGGGTTCCCATGGTCTTGAGCAGCTCCACCCCTGTGGCTTTGCAGAGTATAACCCCCCTTCTGGCTGCTTTCACTGTCTTGCATTGAGTGTCTGCAGTTTTTCTAGATGCACAGTGCAAGCTGTCAGTGGATCTACCATTCTGAGGTCTGGAGGATAGTGGCCTTCCTCTCACCGCTCCACTAGGTGATGGTTCCCAAGCAAGGGCTCTGTGGGGGTTCTGACCCCACATTTCATGTCTACACTGTCCTAGCAGAGGTTCTCCATGACGGCCCCACCCCTGCAGCAAACTTCTGCCGAGGCATCAAGAGTTTCCACATGTCTTCTGAAATCTAGGCAGAGGTTCCCAAAACCCAATTCTTGACTTCTGTGCACTAGCAGGAACAATGCCACGTGGAAGCTGCCAAGGCTTGCCACTTGCACCCTCTGAAGCCACGACCCAACCTCTACATTTGCCCCTTTCAGCCATGGCTGGAGTGGCTGGGATGCAGGGCACCAAGTCCCTAGGCTGCACATAGCATCGAGACTCTGGGCCCAGCCCCCAAAACCACGTTTTCCTCCTAGGCTTCCAGGCCTGTGATAGGAAGGACTTCCCTGAAGACCTCTGACATGCCCTGGAGACATATTTCTCATTGTTCTTGGGGATTAACATTTGGCTCCTTGTTACTTATGCAAATTTCTGTAGCCAGCTTGGATTTCTCCTCAGAAAATGAAATTTTATTTTCTATCACATTGTCAGGCTGCAAATTTTCTGAACTTTTATGCTCTGCTTCCTGTATAGAACTGAATGCTTTTAACACTATGCAAGTCACCTCTTGAATGCTTTGCTGCTTAGAAATTTATTCAACCAGATATCCTAAATCATCTCTCTCAAGTTCAACATTCCACAAATCTCTAGAACAGGGGCAAAATGCCACCAGTCTCTTTGCTAAGATAGCAAGAGTCACCTTTACTCCAGTTCCCAAAAAGTTCCTCATCTCCATCTGAGACCACCTCAGCCTGTACTTTATTGTCCGTATCACTATCAGCATTTTGCACCAAGACATTCAACAAGTCTCTAGGAAGTTCCAAACTTCCCCACATTTTTTTTGTCTTCTTCTGAACCCTCCACACTGTTCCAACCTCTGCCTGTTACCCAGTTCCAAAGTTGTGTTCATATTTTCAGGTATCTTTTTGGCAGTACCCCACTCTACTGGTACCAATTTACTTTATTAGTCCATTTTTACACTGCTGATAAAGACATACCCAAGACTGGGCAATTTACAAAAGAAAGAGTTTAATGGACTTACAGTTCCACGTGGCTGGGGAGGCCTCACAATCACTGCAGAAGGCAAGGAGAAGCAAGTCACATCTTACATGGATGGCAGCAGGCAAAGAGAGAGCTTGTGCAGGGAAATTCCCATTTTAAAAATCATCAGATCTCACAAGACTTATTTGCTATCACAAGAACAGCACGGGAAAGACCCGCCTCCATAATTCAATCATCTCCCACTGGATTCCTCCCATGACATGTGGGAATTGTGGGAGCTACATGGTAAGGTTTGGGTAGAGACACAGAGCCAAACCCTATCATCTTTTTATTGGTGAGGAGTACTCAATTATTTTCACTCACCAGTTGATGAACATTTGAGTCATTTTCAGTGTAGGGCTAAAATAAATAAAGTTTACAAAATCATTCACTTTTGGATCTTAATATAAATGTATGTTTCCATTTCTCTTAGGTAAAAATGTCTGGGTTACAATGGCAAGTGTACTGTTTTAAAGTTTGAAGGTTTTAAAGTGTAAAGTTGTAAAGTTAAATTTAAAAGGAGCTGCCAAATCATTTTCTAAGGTGGCCATATGTTTTGCATTCCTACCAGCAATGCATGAGTCTTCATTGCTCAGCATCCTCACCAGCACTTGTTCGTTTAAATTTTAGTCACTGTACGCACTGTATAGATTAGTATTTAGGATCAGAGGTGGCTTTGACATACCTAATGTTGGGCACTTTCCATGTGCTTAGCCACCATCCATAACTCTTCTTTGGCAGTATCTATTCAAATCCTTTGTCTATTCTATGTGGAGGTAAGCTGTGGAACATATGGAGATGATTTGTAAACCTTGAGGTAAATAATACTCACAGCCAGAAATAGATACATTTCCTGAAGCAGCTAGAAGTGAGTTGAGTCAATTTATATTTGTTGTTTTTGTTGCTTTGGTAATCAGCATATCAGAAATGTCAGACTCCTCCAGCTGTGGGCTGCTGTTCCCTGGCATTAATTGTGGAGCATCTCATGGTAGGGAAAGGCTGGGAATGGGGATGGGGGAAAAGATCCTGTTTTTTCTTGTCCAGCCCAGTTTTGGTCGAGTTTGAAGGGTATACCTTTCCCAGTTTACCCTCCACTTGCCCTCCATGGCAGCAAAACTCTGCCTTGTAACTGTGGGGGTCTTGGTTACGAAACTCACCCACCTCTTCTACAGTGACAGAAGATTCTGGCTTTGTATCAATGTAAGATCTTGGGCTCAGTGGTGTTTCCTGGCCTTCTCCTTGACAGCAGTTGGTTTCTGTTTATATCTTCCTACAAGGTGCAGGGTTCTATATCTTCCCTGTACCTACACTAGGGAAGTTGTGCCTCTCTCGAGTGGCAGCCAGTCACCACCCATATGTCTGTACTACCAAGGGGGATTTCTCTCTGATCTATTGCCATGCCTCCTCAATCCTTCCAGTAAGGATGCAGTAATACACAAAGTAAAAATATCCTATTTTTTTTAAAGATAGGAATATAATATGCAGAAGTGATAATAGGTGTGTCTTTGTAGTGGAGCTGTAGATTAATTTTATAATACTTGGCAGTTCCAAAAATTTCTAAAACAAAATTCATTACTTGTTGAAATGATTACAGTTCAAACAGAACAAAACTTTTTAAAGCATGCACTGATTACCCGCTTAATGGAAGGCATGAGTTTGGATATCGTAAGTTCAAAGGTAAATAAGACATGGCCCTTGCTCTCATAAGAAATGGGCTAGAATTTCTACAGAAGTTTCATGTGCATTATTTTACTTCATCTTCCCAAACACTTCGTGAGACAGACAGGTCAGTAATCATATTGATTTTATCAATAAAAAACTGAGGCATAAAGAAGTTAAGTGACTTGTCAATGGTCCTGTTACTACTGCTTCATTTAAAGAAATCTCAGAATGCAGCAGCTTAAAATTACTTTATTTTTCTCTTGATTTTTGGGTCATAAAATTATCATTTTATTTTTCTCTTGATTTTTGTGGGTCATAACCTTGGGAGAGCTTGACTGGACAGTCCTTCTTCGGGTCTCGATTGGTAGGTTACCAAGATGGTGCCCTCACATGGCTGACAGATGGTGTTGGCTCTGTCTGTGGGCTCACCTGGAGCTATCATCTGGGGCACCTGCCTCTAGTCACTCAAGTATAGCAGTCTCAGGTGGTCAGACATCTTCCCCGACTACTAGAGAATCAGGTCGGTAAAGCATGAATTTTCCTGATCTAGCCTCAAATGTTATAGAGTGTCACATCCACTGCATTTCTATGGTTAAAAGGAAGTCACTTAATGTCAGCCCACATTCAAGGTACAAAAACATAAAGTCCACTTTCCAGCGAGAGGAATGTCAAGAATTTGTGCACATGTAAAAACTGTTGCAATCAAGGTGGCATTGTGACTCAGTGGCAGAACCAGAATTAGAACACTGGTATCTCTTCCAACCATAGTTTTCTTTACACTGTATCTACCTCCTTTATGGATATTTAATTTGTACATTTAATTATGCCCTTCCAAATGGAAGCTGGGAAGTTGGCAAGGTTTTGAGAGTGCCACTTTTAATTCTCACATTAACATCCCTTTTTAATTAATTGATTTTGGCAACACTGCATCTACATGTATTCAAATGAAAGCAATGCAAAGTCATCAACCAATTCACTGAAAATGCTGTGCAATCTTTAATCTCCTATATTGAGATAATCCTACAGAGATTTTGTTAAAAGTTTCATATTTGTCACATGTAATAAAATAATCTTTGGATTCCTGTATTTTCTCTATCTGCTCTTGGTCTCTTATATTGAAATGAAAATGTTAATTAAAAAGTTCCTTTTTAAAGGTTTGATATGCTGAGGCACTAGCAAGCATCTTTACCATGACCTACCTGGCATGAAGGCAGTAAACATTCTCATGTGATAATTAAAGAATAAATTCAAAGCATATTTATTTGAATGCAATAGTGAATGTTTAAAGATAGGCCTCTGCTTCCCTGAGGAAGATAAATTCTGATGGGATGTTCTATCACTACTGATGAAAAAAATCTTTGCAAAACTCTACTACAAAAAGTTGCAAAAACCAAAACGTAAAATCACTTATTGTGCATTAAAACGAATTATATGGTATCTGTATAACAAGATAAAGGATGAGCCTGTGATAATTTGTTGTAGAAATTCAGGTGATTAAAATATTCATTATGTCTCTTAGAATTAGGAGTTACTTTTCCATCCATAGAGCTCGATACCACTCTTGCCGTTAAACCCAAGGATTCAAAAACAATAAAAATTTCATAGCTAAATGGGATATGGTGAAATGCATCCCATCCCACTATTACTGACCCATTATACAAAGGAACATAACGTACAGTACTATTAGTGGAGTTTTTCTTGGTTTCCCAAGAAATATAAAATATACTCATCACTCAGAGCCTTTGGACATTGCCGGGCTGCAGTACAATGAGCCATGGACTTCTCTGGCTCTCTGTGCAGAACTGATGTCATCCATGATGAGAATTCACAGTCATCTGAAATTAAGAAAGAAATACAGTAACCTACAAAATTAATGAACAAAATTAGTACTCAAAATCTAGAGAAAAACTAAACTCAAAGATTGGTAGAAGTAAACATATATTAACTGCCTTTTCTAAGAGTAATCATATGGCTACCTCGGAGAATGATCATAGTTTTCTTTGATAAAATGGGTGATGATACATGGGTATTTCTAATCTACAGTATAAAAATTCAAATCTAGACAGGTAAAAACTGTTAGTTAATTTATTGACATTTCTTTTCATTTATGTTCAGATCGCTTTCTTTCCATCCTAAATCCTTTCAAAGTGATCATATGTATGATCTTATTATTTTTAAAAAGAGAAAGAAAAAATATATCAAATCCTGGCATTATTCCATTTTTAGACATGTTTGTAGAATGCACATTTTATAAAATAATGTATATTGGAAATACTTGTCATTGTTTTTGTTGTTCTGATTTTCTTGCCTTTTTCCTTTTTTTTTTTTTTTTAACTTTCTTCTATTTTGTGGGTCCATTCCCTGTGTTTCCCTGTTCTATTTTGTGGTTGAATTTCGTACTGAACTCTTTGATGTCAGGTAAATCTTTTTCTTCAAGTATTCAAACTTCTGAGCAGGATATTAGTGTGAATCTGAGAAAAAGTTGAGAGAAAGGGCACTATGAAAGCTTTTGGTTTTGCATACTCAAACATTTCCAAAGTTCAGCAAGGTCTGTTTTTACATGTAGAGAATTTTCCACATAAAGAACTCTTATGCCTCTGAATAGTCAACCATCTTCCAAAATATGGAAAGTCTAATTAAAACATTAACAACAGCAAGATTTTTATCCACTGTCTTAAACAGAGGGCTTATAATAGTACACTTATATTGGAATGCAGAGAAGAAAAATCTGACTTCACAATAAATGGATTACTCTAGGACTTAGGAGCACAAGATAGCCTCAGAGCAAAAGTTCTTTTTAAGTTTTCTTTATACAAGTTACAGAGTGGTTTACAATGCCATGCTTTTAACTTGGCTTGGTTTTGTTAACATATGGGCAGGGGGAGCAGTACAGTGCTAAGGAGAAATGTAGAGTTTTTCAATCTTGTTCAGATGGGTAATAACAAACACACTGTTGAAGTCCCTGTCCCAATGAAGATTCTTTTTTTTTTTTTTTCCAGCAGAAGGACATCAGCTGGCTTTGTGAGACTAAGATCTAAGCAATGTATCCATTATAACTGAATCTTTCTTGTATAAAATAAAACTTTGTTCCCCTTTCCTAAAACTCTGATAATCCTTGATTTACAGCACATTAAGTTTTTTCCTTTATTTTACATGTTGGATTTCACTCATACAGTGAGCTTCTCTGAATTTTAACTTTCTCAAACCTGCTTTTCAAATTTTAGCATGCATCAGAATCACCTGAAGAGTTTTCTAAAATACACATCTCTGGGCTCATTCACAGAGAGTTGGAATTCATGTGTCAGAGGTGGGGCACCAGCACTTGCATTTTCAGTAGACACCAAGCCTTATTAAATCCGAGCATAAGTGTGGCACAATTAACAGTGCTTAATTACTCATTTCATTGAAACGAAATGCATGCATGCATTTAAATATGCTTTACATACAAAATTAAATAGATAAAAACTGAATGAGAAACTACTCATCCCTTACCTACTCAGGCACAAATTTGCATAGAAGTTTTCTGAAATAACTTGATTTACATTTTGAACGTACATTGAGATATAGGTATTCACACACAGCCATGTCAAATTAGCTCTACTTTTAGGGAAACTGAATACATTTGCTCCACTGTCACCATACATGTTTTTAAAAAGGCATGCAATAGTATTTTACATTGTGGTTGGCTGATCAAATAGAAAAAGAAAATCCAAAAAAAACCCCACTAATAATTTTTACAACTCATGGCTTCAGACATTTGCTCTATGCTTCCTGTGCCTTATGGACAGTTCTGTCTTTAATTCTTTTTTAATTCAAAAATATGCATAAAGCACTAACTATGTGCTAGAAGACCTCAGGTTTATCAAGATTATGAACTGACAGATTGTCTCAGGGATGTCTCATTGCATTGTCTCAATGTAGCTCCTGTACCCATGACTACATCACAAGGCATATAAAAATGCTGAGAATAGAGCATCGGAATTTAAAGAAGAAAGAGATTATTTAAAGCTGTAGACATAATTAAAGTACTATGTTGGAGCAGTTGGAAGAGAACCTAGAACACAGGAGGTGATCAACAATTGTTTAATGGAGGTGCTCTGTGGCTTGGGCTCTTAGAGACAGATGCAGGATGCAGACATACAGAGCTGGAGAAGTTAACATTCCAAGAGTGGGAACAGTTCGAATGTGAGAAAAAGACTGCTAAAGTATGGAATTATATGAAAGAATTACATTAGTTTAGTTTTATGGCAGTATAATGTGCATGAACAAAAATAATAAAATTAGAAGTTATTTAATAATAGTTGACATTAGATTGAAGAGAGATTTCAATATCCACACTTAGGATATTGGTCTTTATTTGGTAGGAAATTGGAAACTCTTCACTGCTGTGGATGAGAGAAGTTTTAATAAAGATTAGTCTGGCAAAAAGTATAGAAAGATTTAGCAAGGAAGAAGGATAGAATCTGGAGACCAAATAAGAGGCTATGATAATAGAAGCCTTCTAGTAAGGTAGAGGGCGTAGAGAAGAGATGGATTTGACTAATGCTAAAAGTGTAGAATTCATGGTACACAAAAACTGTTATTTGTTTCTGAAAGGAGAATGACCTAATAATAAGTACCAGGTTTCAAACCTTTATCACCAGGAGCTGTGAGTCCAGCATGATGACGATTATGTAATTTAGACACAATATTCATGTGTTGCATAACACATTCATGTGTTGTATAACAACATTTTGCTTATTGACAGACCACCTATTACATCATGGCCTCATAAGATTATAATGAAGCTGAATATCACGTAGTGATGTCATAGCCATCCTAAGTCACACCACACAATGCATTACACGTGTGTTTAGGATGATGCTTGTATAAACAAAACTATAGCACTTCCAGTCATAAAAAACTATAGCACATACTAATATATGTAATACATGATAATTGATAATGATAACAAACAACTATGTTACTGGCATATGTATTTACTACACTCTACTTTTTATCATTATTTTAGAGTATACTCCCATTGCTTATATAAGAAAAAAGTTGACTATAAGTAAAACAGCCTTAGGTGGGTCCGTCAGGATATATCCAAAAGAAGGCAGTATCACAGGAGATGACAGCTCCTGACATTGCCCCTGAAGACCTGGACAAGACGTAGGGGTGGAAGACAGTGATATTAATCATCCTGACCCCATGTAAACCTAGGATAATGTGTGTGTTTGTGTCTCAGTTTTTAACAAAAATGTTTGAAAAGTAAAGAAGAAAATTTAAATAGAACAGAGCTTATAAAATCAGGTTATAAAGAAAAAACAGTTTTGTAGGGCTGTCCCATGTTTTTGTGTTTTAAGCTAAATGACCTTACAAAAGAGTCAAAGTTTAAAAATAAAGTTTATAAAGTTTACAGTAAGCTAAAGTCAATTTATTATTGAAAAAAATACATCTAATAAATGTAGTGTACCTAAGTGTACAGTGTTTATAAAGACTACAGTCATGTATAATAATAACCTAGGGCCTTCATATTCACTCACCATTCGCTCACTGACTCACCCAGAGCAACTTCCAGTCCTGTAGGCTTCATTCATGCTAAGTTCCCTACCCAGGTGTCCCAGATTTTGTCTTTTACATTGTATTTTTACTGTACCTTTTCTAGGTTTTAATATGTTAAGATCCACAGATACTTAACATTCTGTTAAAATTTGCCCACAATATTCAATACAGTAACATGCTGCACAGGTTTGTAACCTCGGAGCAACTGGCTACACCATCTAGCCTCGATGTGATCGGCTACACCATCCAGGTTTGTGCAGGCACGCTCTCTAATGTTTGCACAATGCTGGAATCACCTAATGACATATTTATCAGAATGTATCCCTGTTGTTAAGCAATGCACTACTGTAGTTTGAAGAACACGTTAGTAGTTATACCTACTTTCTGCTTTTATTTTATGAATGAGAAACTCTCCTATAATGCTTTTTTAAATCTCTGCCCCAAATCAGATTTTAAATATACATATTTCTAACATACGGCCTTCTTTGACCAAGATAGAATGAAAAATTATTATACTCATTAATGTTTAAATTTGCTGGCTATAAAATTGCTAAAATTAAGTTTCTGGCAAGCGAGTGCATTTTCAGGAATAAACAAGTGCACTGCTCTTCATAGTCTTTGCTGGCACTCTGGTGAGCTGCAACGGCACGCCAGCCGAATTGCCGCTCTGACAATCTGTTCATTTTGGTCCTCTCCAGAATCAGCAGAGTAGAATCATTCATATGGTGCTTGTCACTGAACATAAAAATGACAGAAGTCAGCACATTGGCAAAGCCACCATCCATTCATTCGCCTTCTAGAAAAGTATCATATGTGACTTTTGTACCCAGATTTTTCTCTTGATTCATTTTTTTCTAGTTTATTATTTAAATCAAGAAAAAAAGCTCAAGTCTACCTAAAATCAATAGGTACATTAATTTGCTAAAGATATAATTCTGATTATGAGAAATTAAATGACACAGTCTAGAATTTCTGAGAAATTAGTAACTTGGCTGTGATTAGAGTGGGGGATTTGTGTTTTCTGTGGCTATGGAAAATTTCTAAAAATTATTTTGCACATACTCAAAGGTAATTAAGATTGTATCAAAACATACACTTTCCTTGTATGGGAGAAAAACTATACCTTTCACCATTTTACATAAGAATTTTTGAAATTCCATGCATGTTCAAGGATGGCATATTCTTACACCATCACCTCTAGGATAGCACTGATGTCAAGAGAAAGGGGAGGACAAGATGAATCTGAAAACACTTTCAAAATAATGAAGTTGTCACTGATTATACCTTCCATCTGTAGGCCATAAAGCACTGTACATAACAGTATTCTTTCTCAGTGCTTGTGAGGTAGGACTGTATTACCTGTATTTTACAGTTGGATAAACAAGAGCTCAATCTAGTTTAAAATCACACCGTGGGGGAGCTGGGAGAAGAGCCCAGAAGATCAAATTCCCAGTTAGTGGTCAGAATCATTAGTGTTGCTCTAAATACACGCTTCTCCTTGGCTTGACAGTGAACTGTGACCCTGAAAAACAGGGAGAGAAAAGAGAAAGGAAGAAATAAAGACAGGAGAGAAGGAAGAAGGAAGGAGAGATGAAGATGTTTATGGACCCAGTTTATTTTTGTATGTGTTCACTGTAGAAAAGACGTGCATGTACTTATTCGGGAATGCCCATAAATAGCATGAACCATAAGCATCATAAATGCAAACACACACACACACACACACACACTCTATTAAAAAACATGCAACACGGCATCATAGATATTTCTGCTTAGGTTTGTCATCTTATTCTGACACTACAAATGGTGGGATTGTGGACAAATTATTCAAACTCTTTGGGCCTCAGTTTACTTACGTGTGAAAGCCAGGTGGTAATTCCTACATCATAGGATTCTTGTGCACATTAAATACAATTCTTAATATGTAAAGGATGTCAGTTTTGCCACTGTCCAGTTCCATCCAAGTACATATATTCAGTACTTTCCTGACCATACTGCCACTGCCTTTCTGGGCTTTAAAAACTCCACTGTCAGTTTTGGGGCCATATCCAAGACTTTTAAAGTGGGCATGTCCTTACGGAAAGTTTGGATGGGAAATTTGGAAAGACCCAATGACCAGGAATCACCTATGGAGGATCTAGAGTAGATATAGAGAAAGCTGCTGATGGAAGGTCTTTGTCAGATCACAAAAAGGTGTTGAACATGAGCATAGGCAAAGTGAAGAGCTCACCCAAGCCCTAGTGGGATGCTTGGACTGCAGAACAGATGTGGTCCTGCTGGGGCATCATGGAGTTCACTAGGATGTCAACGCTGTCCTGAACTTTCTTCTGTGGGTCCCCTCAGGGACTTCCACTTAAGGCCAAACCCCTTCCAGATTTCCCCATCATCCCCTGCCTAGTAGATTTCCATCTTGTTATTTTGACAGAGAGCTAGGCTGGGCCTTCTTTTACTCTCTTTCTACTCTATTGTGGCATAAACTCAATGCTTTGCTTCCTTTGGAGCTATCCCAACCGCTTTTTCCTCCCCTCCAAAATTTTCATTTCATTTCAAGTGGAAAACTTTGGCTTTCAGGGTATTATTCCTGTTATGAGACATAAATCGTTCTACTATGAAGACATATGCACATGTATGTTTATTGCAGCACTATTCACAATAGCAAAGACTTGGAACCAACCCAAATGTCAATAAAAAATAGACTGGGTAAAGAAAATGTGGCACATATATACCGTGGAATACTATGCAGTCATAAAAAAAAGGAGGAGTTCACGTCCTTTGCGGGGACATAGATGAAGCTGGAAACCATCATTCTCAGCAAACTATCACAAGAACAGAAAACCAAACACTGCATGTTCTCACTCATAAGTGGGAGTCGAGCAATGAGAACACATGGACACAGGGAGGGGAGCATCACACATAGGGGCCTGTTGGGGGGTGAGGGGCTAGGGGAGGGATAACATCAGGAGAAATACCTAATGTAGGTGACGGGTTGATGGGCATAGCAAGCCACCAAGGCACATGTATACCTATGTAACAAAACTGCACGTTCTGCACATGTACGCCAGAACTTGAAGTATAATAATAATAAAAAAAAACTAAATAATAATAACACCACCACCAACAAAAAAAAGCCTATTTTTGGTGTTTTAATAACCAGATACAGTTTCTTCCTCCATTCTTCCATTTTTTAATGATTATAACTCTCCTCAAGGCAAAGGAGATGCCACTCATGCAACTAGGAGAAGAGTCAAATACAAGAAATGCTGAAAAGGGAAGTGCCTGGATTAATATTTCAGGGAATTTTGTGCTTCATATGTGAAGCACTTAATGCAATGTCAGCCACATGTTAAAAATTTAATAGACACTTGGTCCTATTCCTCTTATGTCTGTTGCTGCCTGATGTGGGTCTGGTAAAAGCTTTTTCTCCATCCTTTTGGTTCCTTCCATCATCTACACACACTTGATCACCTACTAAGAATTGACTTGTATGTCAGACACTGCATATGTTGACAGGAAGTAGCAAGATACGTACTATCACCTCATCCTTAAAAGAGATCATCATTAAGTAAAACAGGCCATCAGGTTGACAAATTGCTTGAAAAACATATTAGGGAGATCGTAAGAGTCTTCAGGGAGTTCAGGAAAGGAAGTGATGATGAAGGATGAAAGATATCAGACTTGGTAGAGGAAGTGACGTTTGAGCTTCCCTGTGGGGAAGAATGTATTATTCAATGGAGATTGACAACAAGGGAACTTTAGACAGAGGGATTCACCTGGGCACACGTAGGAAGGTTTGAAACTCATAAAACTGCAAGGAAATTAGTTCATCCAATTAGGAATATAATAGAAGGAGTAGTAGGGAGTGGTGGGAGCCAAGAAGTTGAGAGAATTTGGGTCCAGATTGTGAAAGTCCTGATATGCAAGGAAAGAATGGTGCATTGCTTTTTCCTGTGAGCAAGTGAAAGTCAATACAAATTATGCTGTTAGATGCTTTCACTAACCAACTGCTGCGTCCCTCTCCCTTGACAAATATTTCAGCAAAAATTGTCAGACACTGATCATTCTTTCTCCATGTTCAAAGAGAAATGGATTTAATACAGACAACAAAATAATATTTAAAATGTTTTCTTGTATTAAGTGTTAAAAAATCTTTGCAGAGAAAAGTAAAATTATGTTTTATAAATGACCATTAGAGGATAATTCAACCTATGTGGCTATAAGCATGTTAAATTCACAGTTTTAACTTTCTCCCCAGTAGAAAAAGAAAAGAAAAATGAATGATGGTTTTCCCAGTGGTAAATCATAGCAACTACAAGTCGAACTTTATCACTCTCAGTTCTAGGTTAGGAGAAGGGCCTTAGGCATATCACTTAAGAGATTTTCAGGATCACAGGTGGCTCTTTTGATGACTTCACATCTTTGTGATGTCTGGCCCAGAAGCTGTGTTCAGTTGTCACCACAATTAGTCAATGGACCATGATTAAGCATGAGATTGTTTCAATTGGTTTTATGATACCTCTGCTTCCAAATCGCTGTCAGACATGGGGCTCTTGGACTCTGAAACCATACAAAGGCAGACAGTAGAAATGCATGAGGGCTGAGTGATGCTGTCAGTCCCGGGCAGATGACTGAGGATAGTACACAGACTTAGTAGTCTGCCATGGCTTTTTGTTGAGAAAGCATTTCAAAACAAATAAACAAAAAATTTAAAATGCCTACTCATGTACATGACTCTACAAATTCCTGAAAACTGACAGAAATGCATTTTGCCAATCCATTTGGAATTACACACATTTCTTTATTCCTGTGAGTGGTGTGAACACACTGTTGAAAGGATTCTAGATTAGCCATTAGTGGGTGCATTGTGATTTTCTTTTTCTGTTTTCATTATTGCTTTACATAGTTTTTCATCTTTTTTCATCATTGCTTTCGGCAATTGATGAGCACAACTAGATTAACAGGTATAACGTTCAAGTAATTGAAAAATCAATATAATCTTTGAGACTGACAAGCACAACTTTTCCTCACTTGATTTTGGAGCACTGTTATTGTAGAAGTGTCAATGACCTCTCCATACCCTCAGGCATTCACATCTGCTAGCCTGAAGACTGGTTAGTGCAAACATCATGAACGGTCTGCCTGAGAACATTTTTTTCTGACCAAGAGAGTGCATCACTTAGTGTACAGGGAAATTCAGAAGCTGCCAAAGAGGTGATGCACCGAGAAGCAAACTTCAACCAATGCAAGACAAGGAGCTGGTATATAAAACCTCTGTTTCCTTGCCCTTCAGTTGACTTAACTCTGAAGTAAATTTCACATAGTTTCTATGAGTTCCTCAGGGAGATTGCACTCCAGTTGTCCACAGTGGTGACTATTTTAATAATAACACAGCTTTTGTTGGGTTTGCACACTTTCTTATCTCTATTCACCTCTGTCCCATGGATGTTTCTTGAATCACTTTTCTTTTTTTTTTTTTTAAATTTCAAATTTATTTTCAACTCAGGGGGTACATGTGCAGGTTTGTTACATGGGTAGTTGTATGATGCTGAGGTTTGAAGTACAATTTGTTACAGTATTCCTTCAATGCTGCTTTGCCAGCCAGAAATCTTTGCACCCACCATCTCCTCTGTCTGGGCCTTGAATCACTTTTCAAATAAACTACCTGCACTCAAATATTGGTCTCAAGGTTTGCTTCTGGAGTAACTCAGACCAAGACTTAGAATGCCGTGTACCTTCAGTATAAATGTACCCACGTACACTGTTTGTGTATTTGCTTGAGAGTCTAGAGGTTTTCCTTATATTTCTCAGTTCATGATCCAAAACATAGATAAATTCACACCCACACAGCACATTAGATTGGCCATTCATGACCCCAAATGAAGGAAGCTTCCTCTTGGCCGCTTTAGGTTAGAAGACAGTATATGAATACATGGGGCAGAAATTCAAGGTTTCAAGCTTAGGTTCAGCTTCATCATCTTCCTCTGTCCTTTGGACATGCCTTCTGCTCTCAGAGAGCATTAGAATCACATCCCCGCTACCAGGCCATATCCAGGACTAAAGCCCCATTGGGTTGCTGTGTTAGTCCGTTTGCATGCTGCTGACAAAGACATACCCCAAACTGGGCAATTTACAAAAGAAAAAGGTTTAATAAACTTACAGTTCCACGTGGCTGGGGAGGCCTGACAATCATCACAGAAGGCAAAGAGAAGTAAGTCACATCTTACATGGATGGCAGCAGGCAAAGAGAGAGCTTGTACAGGGAAACTCCTGTTTTTCTTTCTTTCTTTTTTTTTAGATGGTGTTTCATTCTGTCGCCCAGGTGCAGTGCAGTGGCATGATGTTGGCTCACTGCAACCTCCACCTCCTGGTTTCAAGCGATTCTCCTGCCTCAGCATACCGAGTACCTGGGATGACAGGCACCCACCACCATGCCTGGCTAATTTTTATACTTTCAGTAGAGATGGAGTTTCACCATGTTGGCCAGGCTGGTTTTGAACTCCTGACCTCAGGTGATCCACACACCTCGGCCTCCCAAAGTGCTACGATTACAGGCATGAGCCACCGCATCCAGCTGGAAACTTCTGTTTTTAAAACCATCAGATCTCATGAGACTTATTCGCCATCACAAGAACATCATGGGAAAGGCCTGCCCCCACGATTCAACCATCTCCCACCAGGTCCCTCCCACAACATGTGGGTATTATAGGAGCTACAAGAGTAGATTTGGGTGGGGACTCAGAACCAAACAATATCTGTTGCCAAGTCACCACAAGATCTCCCAGTTCATTTCTTAAATTTTAATATACGATTTGATTAAGTGTTCACAAAAGTTACCAATATATTTTTCCTTTGTTTTAATTTATTACCAAACATTTAAAACACCCAACCAGTGTGAAGAACGATGTAATGAATATCTAAATATGCAACATAGATATAGAAATAGAGTAGATATAGATTAAAAATTATACAAGATGGTATAAGATATGAGATATATAAGGTGATATTACATATAGTTTATTTAAATTTATATTACATATAGATGTAGATTTATTGTTGTTACTGTATTTTAGCCAACATATCTGTGAAGTAGAACAGGTAGGGTTGTCTACACCAGCCATATATGCCACGTTGTGAGAGATACCTGCCATTTTTATACCATCTTTGTTTTCTTCTTTTATCCCCATTATATAAAAAAGAAATTGGTATGCTTTTGTTGGTCATTTTGGAGTTTTCGATTCATTCTTTTCAACTAAGCATTATTTTTGCAGAATTTAGTTTTTTATTGCTACCAGATTTCAAAATCAAGCATTCAGTCCCCTTTATTCCTCTCTGAAAACAAAAATGTAGAAATATGTTTAGCAACTTCTAATGAATGTGGTATAATATAAAGTTATTGACTGCCTGGGGTTACAGTAAGAAATGAATGAATTGGTATATCCGAAGAACTTACACTATGTCTGGTGCACAGTGTTGAAACAGGAGAGTTCCCTGCCCCCCTCACAGGACATGTGACAGGGGTGTAGCTCATTTGTTCAGCTGCCGTGCTCAAACCCCGTATGAGAGTAGGGGCACACAGATGGGCAGGTGCAGGAGCCAGGGCTAGTGTTTTGGGGGCTCTGGCCCCACGGTAGCATCTTGGCTTGGGTGTCTGCAACTCCCGAAGCCCAGATGGGCACATGTTACACTGTGTTCTTTTAGCCTTGCTACCTGCAGGTGGTTTAAGTGTTAGACAGCTCAGTGGACCCCCCTGGTACCCATTTCCTTGTCCAGCAACCAGGAAGAACCAGGTCACGCAGGGACTTGAAGAATGAATGCAGGGTTTTATTGAGTGGTGGAGGTTGCTCTCAGCAGGATGAATGAGGAGCTAGAAGGGGGACGGAGTGGGAAAATTATCTTCTCCTGGAGTTTGGTGGTCCAGCAGCTGATCTTCTCTCTCATTGTCCCCAGTTGTGCTCCTCTTTACGTTCAGATGCTTCTTCTCTTCTTTTCTGCTCTGCCATTCTGCTGTTGTACAACTGCTTGCTCATCTCCTTTTGGAGCCGGGGGTTCAGGTTTTATATGGGTACAGGATAGGGTGGTGTAGTGGACCAAAAGGCAAATTTTGGGGTACAAAAAGAGGAATGTCTTTTCTCGCTGAGGGCTGTGGGTTTCCAGGCTGTGGGTTTCCAGGCTTAAGAGTGGGGCCTTTGCCAAGGAACTGCCCTCTCCTACCCAGTATTTCCCTGTCTCCTGTCCATATCAGTGCTATTGTTGCTATGGTTGTGGTTGTTTTCAGAGGAACAGAAGGTGGGGTTGAGGAAAAGTTCCACAAGTCACAAATAAGGGATACCTCACTGTTGCAGTAATTATTCCACGTTAAAGTTGGACCTCCAAGTTTTTGCCCACAACTCTCTGTTGAGAAGAATCTGAGGGATGCACTGAGCTCAGTGAAAAGGGCACCATTCTTAGACAGCAAAACGCACGGTGAAGAAGGCTAAGAAGTCTGCTTGCAGACAATTACTCATTGGTAATAGGGATTTGAACCCAGTGCTGTCAGAGTCCAGAGCCCCAGATCCTAACAGCTGGCCAAATGGCTCCCCTTCATTTGCAGACAGAAGTGATCCCTGAGAGATCAGATTTCACTGTGATCAGCTTATTTGGGTTTCTTGATACCAAGACAGTCTCTGTGGGGTAACCAACCACTGTCAAATCAGTACTTCATTCTGGAAAGAAACTGTTGGTAACAGCTGGCTGACTGCTGCATCATTAAGTTGGAGTTCTCTGAAATTCCATTCTTTATTTTTTCATTTCATTGTTTAGAGCATTTGAAATACATGAATTTAGCCTAAGATAAGGCAGAAGGGTGGTATATTACATAGAATTTGAGGTTGGATTATTTACTATCTTTCTTGTTCTCTTTTTCTTCCTCCTAGCAACAAGAGTAGGAGGAAATCCAGACTATGTATCTCAGAAAATGGTTTTAATTTACTTCACAAAAGGTGCTGTAGTATTGAATGTTCTTTAATTTGAAAGTAATTAAAAAGTAATCTCAGTTTTAAAAATGCTCAGAAACCCAATTGGCCCTAGAAAAAGACATATTTATACTCAATTAAAAATTTCGCCAACATGCACTTTCTTATTTCTTTTTGTGTTAAATATATAACTTTTATCCTCATGATCTTATTACCAGACATTCCAGTTCTTCCAAGCTGTAAGTAAATATCCTAGCTTCTGGTGACATGTATTCAGCCAAATGTAAATATGTGAAGCACCGAATGAATGGATTTATATATAGGAATTTTCAAAAACTAAAATACATTACAAATAACAATAGAAATAGGAGTCATAATCATACATAAATCCATGCAGAAAAAAAACCAGAAAGGGTGTGAAATGGCTATTAGATAATCAAAAGGAACACATGAGTCTGGGAATCAAATTCTGTTATAAACACTAGCACATAAAACATCTGGGACTAGCTAGAAATTGAAGGGGAATATCCATAAGGATTTGAAGTGCAACAAGTCAAAGTCTGTTTCAATTGAAGTTAAAAAACAATCCTCGTAATGGAGATCAAAACATCAATTTAATTTAACATCAATTTCCTGAAACTGTTTTGAAGTTTTGAAGTTTCTCTCCTGGCTGCACTTACCTATGGGCCATATCCCAGGTTGGAATTTAAAATAGACTCAGGAGGCGGGCATGCTGGCTCACACCTCTAATCCCAGCACTTTGGGAGGCCAAGGCAGGCAGATCACTTGAACTCAGGAGTTCCAGACTAGCCTAGGCAACATGGCAAAACCCTGTCTGTAGAAAAAATACAAAAATTAGCCATGCGTGGTGGCATTTGCCTGCAGTCCGAGCTACTCCAGGAGCTGAAGCGGGAGGATCGTCTAAGCCCAGGAGGTGAAGGCTGCAGTGAGCCAAGATTGCATCACTGCACTACAGCCTGGGTGACAGAGGGAGACCCTGTCTCAAATATATATAAAATAAAATAAAATAGACTAATCTATACGTTTTCTCCTCCCACCTCAAAATCTGGGTGGGAACCACACACCTGGTTCACAGAGAGGATTAAAACCATACCTTTACTCCACCAGAGAACGGGCACTCATTTAAGATCAGAAGCGAGGTAGTCCAAAAGCAATTTGTACTCGGCTCTGTTCAGACCCTAATATGCCTAAAAACCGTGCTGACTTGTTTTATTATTTGGGGCGTGTCTGCACGTATGTTTTCTCCACTAAATAGTTCTATAGGAGTAAAGAGTCCATTCTCATTCACTGTTACGTCTTGCACATTTCCTCGCAATAATATTAAGTACTATTTATAAAATCTCTATTGTGTGGTGTCTCATCTCTTTGCACATGTTATTTCAAGTCCTTACATCTCTGTAAGTCTATTATCCCCATGTTTGTCAATGGTATTAAATGAAACATTCTGAGATAACCAACTTCCATGGTGAAATCACACAGTATGAGACATTTCCAACTGGCATTACTTAGATGGAGGCCATCTATGAAAATCACGCAGCTGATTTTCATGATAACTGTTGCATGCTCCTGGTATCTTAGGGAGGGAAGCTAGGGTGCTAACTGCCCTGGAATGTAAGACACAGCTTCTCTCAGTTAAGAATGGTCTTAGCCAAAATGCCAACAGGGCCTAATTGGAAATCATTAGTAGGAGATCCTCTGTTCATTCTTCTTGAATGACCCTCTCTCCCTTTTGCTGTATGAACTGCCTTAAAAGATCTGTGTCCAGCTCTGGTTAAGCTGCCTGGGGTAAGGCCACTCTAACAAAGTGAAACAAAACCAAAGAGCATTTAGGGGAAACACGGGAAATGGAGAGAGATTAGTTTCATCTGGATTTTGGCTTCTCATCTTCGGCACCATATCTGCACAGTAAGGTTATTTCCAGGCCCTTAATTCAAGTGGCTTTTTTTCCCCAGAGACCCTATTAGTCAACTGATAATGCAAAAGATGTTAAACATAACCTGCCTTCCCCTTGACACCCCTCACACTGTGAACAAATTAAGAGTTCTCTTTACTCCATTGTTTACTCTGGGAATAGTAACTGTAGGAACTCAAAATGCATTTTTATGTACTTTAAGAAATAAATCATTTGCAAGTGATATTATGCATGGATCTGTCTCCTCTGACAACTCAGTTGTTTGCAGTGCTGCCGACTGGAAATGACACTAAAAGCATGCAGTGATTTAAGAAGCTGGTTGACTCATGCACCAGCAAAGGCAGAGTTGATGGGTGGGGGCCCTGCAAGAGCTTACAATATCTGCATATTTCCATTGCCCTTGAAAATCAGGCAAAAAAAGTTTTCAAAATAAACTTTTATGCATTCCACTCATTGTTGACTTTATACTGAGCTTAATGTATGATTAACCTATGAGTTCTTAGCCTTATCAGTGAAAATCCATCCATTTTTCTTTCCATTTCGACACAGAGCAGCAATATTGCCATGGGCTGCCGTGGATAAATGATGGTAAGGTAGTAAACAGCACACAATCAATAATAGAAATTCCCCCAGAGGTAGCCTCAGCTTGGAGAAACAGAAGGTGGTGGGAAAGGAAGCAACATTTCCTAAATTTGTGTAAGGTTATCAATGCCTTTGCTCTATTATCCCCTCTGCTGGCTGATGGAAGAAACAGCATCATTTCCTGGTCTAGGCCTCGCTGTGATTATTGGCAGCACATCATTGCTTAGAGCATTTGGCACCTACCGGGTCAAGTATAAGAACAGCCTTGGGAAAAATGGTGTCAGAATTAGTCCTCAGCATCTTCCTCTCTTCTCCTTCACATTCACCCTGATCTTGACCCTCACTCTACACTTATTTCTAGTTTAAGGAGAAAATCGATTAGAAAGCTCATTGCTTACTGCTCTTCCTTCCTTCCTTCCTCCCTCCCTCCCTCCCTCCCTCCCTTCCTTCCTTCCTTCCTTCCTTCCTTCCTTCCTTCCTTCCTTCATTCATTCCTCTTTGATATATTAGAAGCCACAGGAATGATGCTTTTACTCATCTAACCATTGTTAATAGTGCAACATTCCTCAAGCATTCTGTGCTGATCCTGGAGAAAGTTTAGTGACATTTATCGCATTTCAATTGTCTGATTGAAGTACAACCAACATTTAGTGAGGGCTAACTGTATGTCAAGATCTGTGTCAGACACACTTCATTATTTTATTTTTTCTGAGATGGAGTTTCACTCTTGTAGCCCAGGCTGGAGTGCAACGGCATGATCTCAGCTCACTGCAACTTCTGCCTCCCAGGTTCAAGTGATTATCCTGCCTCAGCCTCCTGAGTAGCTGGGATTACAGATGTGCTCCACCACACCCAGCTAATTTTTTTGTATTTTTAGTAGAGATAGGGTTTCATCATGTTGGCCAGGCTGGTCTTGAACTCCTGACCTCAGGTGATCCACCTGCCTCGGCCTCCCATAGTTCTGGGATTACAGGCTTAAGCCACTATGCCCAGCCCACACTTCATTATTAATACAACACCCTGATTGCTATAGAAGAGCTTGATTCTATAAGGCAGATAGATGAAGGAATTTAAAACTGACCAATGAGTGGTGTAATAGACACATGCTCCCAGGACAGAGGAGGCCCAGCATACCCACAGGGAATTGGGAGTATCCAGGTGAGCTTTCTGGAGAGGTTTTTGTCTAAATTTTGGTATGGGAAACCTAATGAAATGAACAAAGGGTAAGAGAGTCCAGGCAGAGGGAACAGTTTGCACAAATATAGAGAGGTGAGAATAAGCATGGTGTGAACCAGGGCTGGTGTGAAGTTCAGGGTCACTGGCACACTGCATTTGACATAAGGGGTGGTAGGGGAAAAGAAACCAGGTCGGGGAAGCCCCTCTATTTTTGTATTTTTATCTTTCTTTATTTTTTTTTTATTTTATTTATATATTTATTTACTTATTTTTTGAGACAGTGTGTTGTTCTTGTTGCCCAGGTTGGAGTGCAGTGGTGCGGTCCCGGCTCACTGCAAATTTCGCCTTCCAGTTTCAAGCGATTTTCCTGCCTCAGCCTCCTGAGTAGCGGGTTACAGATGCCAGCCACCACGTCCCGCTAAATTTTCTATTTTTAGTACAGATAGGATTTCACCATGTTAGTCAGGCTAGTCTCGAACCCCTGACTTCAGGTGATCTGCCCACCTTGGCCTCCTAAAGTGCTGGGATTACAGGTGTGAGCCACTGCTCCCAGGGGGAGCCCTCTGGATCTGATCAAAGCTTGAGCTTCACCATGTAGGCCATGCAGAATCAGCTAGAACATCCTGGAGACAATGTGGAGGCAGGATTTGAGGGGGAAACAGAAAGAGTGAGGAATCTTTGCAATAATTCTGGTGAAAATGGTGCAGGTCTAAATAAGGGGGGGAAAGTGTTTAGACTCCACAAATATCTAAAGGTTAGTGATTGACTGGGCATGGGAATATTAAGGGGAGAGAAAGGACTCAAAGGCAACTTCAAATCTCTTTTCCTGGTCGAACAGTAGTTCCCTCCAGTGAGGCAGCAAATACAGAAAGGCAAGAAAGTCTAGGAAGACCAAAGATGAGTTCAGTGTTGTGTTTTTCCTTTACGGTAGAGATTCTCATGTAGAATTTAGGTAAAAAGCAGAAAAGATAAGGGGTGGAAATGTTTATTTGGGGTTCACTCTGATTAAAAACAGGTAGTTAAAACCATATAAATGAATCATGCTGCTCAGAAAGTATTATAATAAAGCCACAGGCATTTGCCAATGTGATCACTTATTTAAAACTAGATAAATATATAGAGGAAAAGGACCACGGAAGGGGGAAAGGAGGTAAAAAGATGTAACATTTCATAGACATCGTAGAAGTTGGGCACTTCATGAAGCCAGGAATAAATGATTATATTTGGCAGAGAGATACAGATTAGATAAGCACTACAAATGTTGAACATGGGAGGGACATTGTTGGTGGTTAAGTGAGTGTAATTTATGTGAGTGTGGGTGGTAGGTCAATGGGTATGAGTGAGGGGTGTGTGTGACTGTGCGTGTATGAAGGGTTATGAGCAAATGTGAGGAGCAAATGAAAAATTAAGAATGGAAGAAAGTCAAATAAACCAGAAAGGAAAAGGCTCTGCCATGAGTAGGTGACTCAATCTGGGATCTTAAACGAAAGAAAGATATGACAATAGCAAAAGATGGCGACAACTTAAAAGAGGTTGCAATTTTTTGAAGCTAAAGTGGCCAGAGAATATTTAAGGACTGAAGGAAGAGATTTAATCTGGAGGGATCAGTTATGGCTATGGAGAGGAGTCCACTGATGAAGGAGGTTCCCAGAGAGATGTGCGTGCCAGGGAGATGAGCAGGGGTGAATGAACTGGCTTCATTCAGGATGAAAAATACCTTCTGCAATTGGAGGTTACGAGTAGACAAAGGTATGTGAAGAAGAAATTTGAGGGAAGTCAGGTCACGAGATTGGTTGATTTACTTCCCAAATATCTCCATTTTCTTGCCAGTACTAATGCCAAGGTTTTCAGCATGCGTGGTGGTAGAGGGACAGGATAGTGGTCTGAGGAGAGGAATTGAGGTTTTCAGTGCTCAATAAATGAAGAATCAACAGAGTAAACCCTGCCTGGATCAGTAGCATTGAGGGCCCAATGGCAAGCAGAAGCTATCAATTTCCAATCTTCCCAGCGGATTCCTGGTCCACAGCGCTCCCAGAAATCCAATTTGAGTCAAAGGGTAGATTGTTGTATTGATACCAGAATGGGGTGTTATTAGATGGAAAGGATCGAAGGTTGGTGATAGAGATTCTACAGGAGTAAACTCATATCCTCACACCAGAGTTCCAGACAGGAAGCTAGAAGAGGGAAGCCATAAACAGGCACTTTCAGACAGAGAAAATGGAGAGAGGAGTGAGAGGAAGGCTGTAGCCTAGGAAACTAGCAAGAGTTGATTGTGCACCTCTCTTTTCAACTGTTTAACTGACCTCATGTTGGTAGCTTGAAAAAAGTGTTGTTGGGAATATTTATGCCTTGGAAATCAGCAAGCACTACAAACTGGGGCCTCATTTTTTTCGGAGAGCCAGTCTACTGCCACACCACTGGATTAAAAGATAGAAGAGGAGCTGTCTTAGTCAGTGCAGGGTGCTAGACTGGAGGCCTTCTAAACAACAGAAATACATTACTCATGGCTCTGTCACCTAGAAAGTCCAAGATTAGGGTGCCGGTATGGTCAGGTTCTGGTGTGGGCCCTCTTCTGCGTTGCCAACTTCTCCTTGTATCTTTGCATGATAGAAACAGAACGAAAGAGCTCTCTGAGGTCTCTTTTATATAAGGGCACAAATCTCATCCATGAGGTCTCCACCTTAGTTAGGAGGCCTCATCTCTTAACATCGTCACATTGAGGGTTAGGATCTTAACATGAATTTGTGGGGGGATACAGACATTCAATCCATAACATGGGCGTTAGTAGTTTTAGAAGAAGAGGAGGCCATCGTCAGAGTCTAAAATGTGGAGAGTTAATATGAGTGACATAGAAAATGAGGAAAAGTTTCAGGATGTTTTTATTTTGTTAGATTAGTTAATTAGTTACTTCGTTAGTTAATTTTTAAAGCCTGAAGCTGAAGCACAGAGAGAAAACCATGTTAATGGAGTTCCACGCTATTGTAGTAGATGATTTATAAACATGAATATTAAATTTTCCTAGGTAGAGGGCAAGAATCTATTCAGGCACTCAAATCTCCAATTAATTAGATGGAACAATTAGAAATTAGATAAGTGTCATCTATGAGGAAAAGGAGAGAAAATGACATCATGAACCTCAAGAGAAAAAGATTAATATTTCTTCCAGATTTTCCCAGACTTAGTATATTTAATAAGATTCAATTCAACAGACTTTTATTGTTCACAATATTATGCTAGATGTTAATATGGAAAGAAGCACTTGATAATGAACGATTTAAACCTTCATATGAAACATTATTTTATTTCTCTTGTAAAACATTTAAAATTAAATATTTAGTGGCAAAAAACTACTTTTTCTTAAAATTTTGTCCTGTGAAACCCATTGGTAAAAGCTTGCTCATTTGAATGTTGCCAGGGAGTTGCTAAGGGATATTGCACAGAGAAATTGGTTTTGCATTACCTGTGATGACCCATGATGAAAGGAAAAATGCTTATTTCTTTTTTCAAAGAGAGTTAAAAAAAAAATCAGATCATTCCTAGATGAGTGCTTAATACCCAACAGGCATCCAAGATATATTTGCTGCATTGTACTGCATCCCACTGAATTTCCTTCTCTTTGGAAGATATTCATTCATTAGCTTACATTAATTTTTATTAACTGGTTTTAATTTTTATTTGATTGTGATGCTACTAACTTGATTGTGATTATTCTTCTCCTGCTTCTTTTCTATAAGTAGAATGACAGGAAATTTCTGAGCAGCGAAGAGGGAAGTAGACAACTTCTATTGGCTCTGGAGAAAATTTTAAAATACTCCTCAAGCCAGGTGCATGACACATGCCTGTAATCTCAGCCACTTGGGAGGCTCAGGTGGGAGGATGGCTTGAACCCAGGAGTTGGAGGCCAGCCCGGGCAACATAGTGAGACTCCAATCTCTAAATAATTAAAAATTAAAATGCCCCTCAAATGACAGCATGAAGGCCATTATCTTATTATGTCTACTCAGACAGCTGCCCTTAGATTAAAGGTTCATAAGCTGTTTTGGAATAACCACCCTTTAAGGACATGGTAAATACTGTTCGTCCAACACCCAGTGAAAAATAATTGCTCATGTTATAGTACAGAACCTCCCCAGCTAATAATAACTGCTCTTAACCTTCCAAACTTGTTGCTTTAGTACTTTCTCTTAACTTCTGCATCCGAGACTACTGCCACCCCTCTTGTAGCCCCTTGAAGGCACCACTCCACATCATGACTTATTTCCTGTCTACAAACTCTGTCCCTCAGGGCAACAGACCTTCTCGATGTTAACACCCAGGAGCCCGCGTTGCAGAGAGGTCAGCCAGGGTTGGGGTTGCACAGACCCTCCCCACTCTCTCTCAGTTGCATGCTGTCACTAGAACCAAAACATAACTGGCTGTGGGTCCTTGTCTCAGAATTACCCAAGGCAACAGCTCCTTCCATTTCTGTTTTCCCCACTCCTCTTCACAACACCATGGACCATTATCCAAGAGAAACACCAGGCTCTCCTTCACCCTATCTTTTCCCAAGGCATCTCACAAAACATTTTACCTCTCACCTTAAGCCCCAAAAGATTCCATTTATGAAAATATGATATGAAAAAGCCTAGGAAGACACTATAGAAGAAAAGTTTATTGATGCCATAAAGGAAGCTATGATTCCATGGAGATGAAAAGAAATACCGGAAAGATGGGAGTTCCTGCTAAATTATTGTATAAGTCTAATATTGGGGTGAGCAATGTCTAGCAAAATCTCAATGATACTTTATATTAACAAAATCATTCTAAATTTTACCCAGAACTTCTTTGGGAGGCCGAGACGGGCGGATCACGAGGTCAGGAGATCGAGACCATCCTGGCTAACACGGTGAAACCCCGTCTCTACTAAAAAATACAAAAAACTAGCTGGGCGACGTGGCGGGCGCCTGTAGTCCCAGCTACTCGGGAGGCTGAGGCAGGAGAATGGCGTAAACCCGAGAGGCGGAGCTTGCAGTGAGCTGAGATCCGGCCACTGCACTCCAGCCCGGGCGGCAGAGCGAGACTCCGTCTCAAAAAAAAAAAAAAAAAAATTTTACCCAGAACTTGAGGCATGAGGAAAAATGTAGGCAATGATGGAAAACAATTGGAAAAAAAGTTATGATGGAAGAAGGCATTCTATCATTTATATAAACATTTTAAAAATATATAGGTTAAAAATAATCTCAAAACAATATATAGAAGAAATATATTATCATAAAATATAAATATATTATTATAAAATGTTTTGTCTTAGTTGTCTGAGTATTTTGAAAATAAAAGATAACCATACCTCTACTGTATCAATTGTAGATAAAACTAAGTATTTAAAAAACTAATTTAAGGCATAAATATTCAACAGGTCTTTTCACGAAGGAAGTTGTTAAAAGAAAATGTAATGAACAAAATATGAGAAAAAATGAATGCATTATTTTAAAATGTTACATTAAAATTTATAAAGAAATTAACAGGCCAGGCCTGGTGGCTCATGCCTGTAATCCTAGCATTTGGGAGGCTGAGGCAGGAGGATTACTTGAGCTCAGGAGTTCAAAACCAGCCTAGGCAACAGAGTGAGACCTCATCTAGATAGATAGATAGATAGATAGATAGATAGATAGATAGATAGATAGATAGATAGATAGATAGATAGATAGATAGACAGACAGATAGATAGAGACAGAGATATCTTCCTTTATGACATCAGTAAAGCTTTTCTTATGTAGTGTCTTTTAGGCTTTTTCATATCATATTTTCATAAATGGAATCTTTTGGGGCTTAAGGTGAGAGGTAAAATGTTTTATGAGATGCCTTGGGAAAAGATAGGGTGAAGGAGAGCCTGGTGTTTCTTTTGGATAATGGTCCCTGGTGTTGTGAAGAGGAGTGGGGAAAACAGAAATGGAAGGAGCTGTTAGATACATAGATATAGATGTATCTAGATAGATAGATAGATAGATAGATAGATAGATAGATAGATAGATAGTCTTATATAAAGGAACAACCAGGTACAAACTAAAAAGTTCATTGGTAGGAAAAATAACGAAAGCAAATGAACTTGAAGTTAAAATGATTTCACTCATTGATGAGAGAAAAACTAAATTATCTTGTAATAGACACCTCGGTATTTTACCTTATCCTTTCAACCAAAACCATTTCAGTGAAATTTGAACAATTCCAAAGGCCACCATCTGCATGTCTTTGCCCAAGGGCTTTCTCTGTTTCATCTGGTAAAAGTCACCTCTTCTTGCAACCCCCAGCCAAGGAATAACAAGAGTAGGTAATGAGCCCAGCTCTCTAGTCCTGCAGATGGGATAACTCTGAATTTCTCAGTTCTGTAATGGGATTAAAGTTCACCTGTCTGTGCTGACAATCTGCTCAAAACGCACACTTAGGGGATTTCTTCTGTCCCCGTTTCATTTCCCCATTCTCCTACCAGTGTTTCTCAGGATTAGCAACCAAATTAACTGCTTATTTTCATATCCGAGCCTCATAACAGCTTCAGGTGAACCCAAGACAGACATTCACCAAAATGGTGGGTTGTGCAGAGACAGATCATAAAAGAAGAAAAATTGTCAAAGGTAAATTTATTTTGCCTCGCAGGTTTCAAGGAAATGAACATTAAAGGAATAACTAACTTTTTAATTTATCAGATTGTCCAAGATTTAAAACTAATCCTCAATGTTATAGAAGCACAGGGAATCCTTGTATACTCTGCTGATGAGAAAACAAATAGATAAAAAAACACGTAAAAAGGGAATTTAGCAGAATATGTCTTCCAAAATGTTTACAGTCTTTTGCTCATTGGGTCCACTTTTATTACTTCTTTATTCATTTATTCACTAAATTACATTAAATTAAATGTGCTTTGATGCATAGCATACTTTATGCTAAGTATAAAATCAGAGACTAAGGAACCCTAAGTGCAAACTCTCAGAGTGTTAGTTATATAAGAGGAAACTAGTAAATGGGGAGAGGTGGGGTTAATGAAGGAATAGACAAAATTTCCTTGGATTCCCTTATTTGTCTCCTTTCCTCTTGGTCTAATGTTACACTGCCCTTAAGCTCCTGAGCCATGCCCTTGCTTAAGTGTTGGTGTCTTCTGCTGGCCTGATTCTGGACCTTGACCTTTCCTATGTTATAAAATTGTATTACTGGCATTGGCCTACCAATTTTTTCCTGGGTGCCTGACTTGGATCTCTTTCAGTTTTTAACATATCTTCTCCCATAACTCAGTGTTAACCACTTCCATCTTGCAACATACTGTCACCCAAACTATTGCTCCATTTGCTAGCATGCACTACCAGGGTCCATGTTTTAAAATAATATGCCAATTGCACTATTTTACAATCCATGTCAACAGCGATTGGAAAAAAAGATAAGACTGACAGACTTTAACATATATATTCCAGAGTCTAGGAATTCTCTTTTTAAAAAAAAGATTCGTTAAAAAAAAAATTAAACCATGAAAATCACCAGCAAATGATAGGTACACGGTGTGTGTTTGTGTGTGTGTGTGTGTGTGTGTGTGTGTGTGTGTGTGTGTAACTCAGAACATTTTTTTTTCACAAGGGAATCTTTTCTGTTCGAATATTCTGTTCGAATATTTTACATACAATGAATGATATTAACAAATAAAGACCCGAGGACTGTATGATCCTTAGGGTATTAAGTATGGGAACTTTAAAAAAAACACCTCAAATTTTTCCTAAGCCCTTAACGTAGGAAGATAAAAATGTTCACAGTTCTAGGTTTTGAAATGATGGGTTTTTCCACAGTAGCCCCACACCCCAGGGATTCACTAGTGCTTAATCAATTGGCCACCTGCCAAGATGTTCCGGCATCAGCAAGAAGGTGCAGAGTTGTTGCCAAACCATGATTTACAGAAGTAACCACAGCTGATAATCAGGTCAGAGCTGCTGCTGAAGTTCTGTTCAAATAAATGCCAGAGAGTTGGGCTCCAACCTTAGACTTGCATCTTGGTGACAGAAAAGTACATATCAATCTCAAAGAGCATTACCTAACTATTTTTAGGAAGGTAAAAGATGAAATAAATGCATTGTGAAATTAAATAGGTATTTGAATTTACTGCCAGCATTTAAAAATCAAATTTATTTTTCATTCTATAAAAAATCATCTGTCATATTTAATACTACATAAATTATATGGTAAAGTGTATTGAACTTCTTGGTTCAAATATATTTAATGATCTCTTTGGCTTAGTGATCAATTTGTGAGACAAAACTTTAGGTGATTTCCACTATACAAGTGGGTCGTGCTGACCTTCAAAAATCTCATTGTGCCTAATAACTATATGTCTCAATATATGAAACTCAGACTTGTAATATCAGTGCTTTAGGATGCCGGGTGGAAGGATCACTTGAGACTAGGAGTTCAAGACCAGCCTGGATAAGCTAGCAAGACCCCATCTCTACACTAAAAATTAATACATAAAACATCAACCCGGCATAGTGGCATGTGCCTATGGTACCAGCTACTTGAGAGGCTGAGATGGGAGAATCCCTTCGGTCCAGGAGTTCAGGGTGACACTGAGCTATGATCATGCCACTACATTCTAGCCTGAGTGACAGAGCACATGAATATATACACATATATATGAAGTTAAGTATATGCAGATTTAGGTATCTTCCATTAAGCTGTGATAGGATTGTATTAGTCCATTTTCACACTGCTATAAAGATACTACCCGACACTGGGTAATTTATAAAGGAAAGAGTTTTAATTGACTCACAGCTCAGCATGACTGAGGAGACATCAGGAAACTTACAATCACAGCAAAAGGTGAAAGGAAGCAAGGCACCTTCTTCATAAGGTGGCAGGAAGGAGAAGAGCCCAGCAAAGGGGGAAGAGCCCCTTATAAAACCATGACCTCTTGAGAGAACTCACTCACTATCACGAGAACAGCATGGGGGAAAACGCCCTCATGATTCAATGACCTCCACTTGGTCTCTCCACTGACACATCAGGATTATGGAGATTACAATTCAAGACGAGATTTGGGTGGGGATACAAAGCCTAACCATATCAAAGACCTTATGACTTGCATGGCTTTCCTAGGGTGAAAATACTTGAGAAGTCTGTAATGTTACACATCAAATAAAATATTTGAAAAATGCTAGAAATAATAAAACATGCATACCTAATACTTACAGAGATTTTTATGTTTCCCAGGTATTTTCATTGAGCTATTTGCACTTTATGTTTACAGTATGTTTATAAAGCAAAAGGAGTTAGTGAATACAAAATTCTAGTTTCCAAATGAGACAGAGCAAAGTCAGGAATTTGCCAGAGGTTAAAAACCTTGGCTAACAAAGGCCTGAATAAGTGTATCTTTGCTGCCTCATCTTTGTGCTCTTCAAAACAAGTGACCTTGAAAGGGGTACTCTTCCACTGGCAGAATTTTGTGTTTAATATGAATAATGAATATTTATTGGCTTTCCAGATAGTATTTTAAAAAATCAGCTCTGAGTGAGACACTTATTTACTTTGCCGTGGAGATAACCTCTGCATGTGATTAATTATGCCTTATAATTACAGTCTGCATATGAGTTCATTTTAACCATGTGTCATTGAGTTATTTATTAATAATATTGTTTTAGCCCAGCATTTCAATTAACTATACATATCATTGGTGATTTTTAATGATTCCCCAGTTTTAAAAATAAAAAATTGTGGTTTTTTGTATATTTTAATTTACCAGATAAAACAAAAATGTTTACCAAGTGATATTAGTTTATTTTGTGCAAAAGACCAATAATAATATCAAACACATTCATAACAATTTGAATAAAAACAAATGAAAATTCTGCACTTTGTTCAGCTTTTTGAAAAGTTGTTCAGTCTCTAGCTGGAAAATGGAATCACAATGCTGGAGTCTATAACATACAAAACATAATAATAAAACATCCAATGATGTTTTGATCCAAAGTTTGCAAACACTTTCATACATATGATATCATTGAATCCAAACAATATGAATAGCAGTTAATGAATGGAAAGGATCAATCTGCCATGGTACAGTCAATTTGGGCCCCTAACATTTATGGGTGATTTTCATTTTTTAGAATGATTTTCTGCAGAAATGCGAAGCCAGTATCCAGTGTTTTCAAGAAAATCTACTTCTTACATTCTGGAAAATATGTGCATGAAGTCCTTTTAATTAACTATCATCACTGCACATCCCTTCCCACCATCACTTATGGCATTAATTGTAAAATAGCAAAATCAGTTCATGCTCTTCAAACATGGAGCATAGCAGTGCATTCTATCAAATGGCACAATAGTCCAGGTGATAATGTGCTAAAAAATGGAATGAGTCACTATTGAATCATGGGAGGAATGACAGTGAAAACTGGATGAGATCCAAGTCAGGCACCAGGGAAAGAACAGGTAGGCCAATGCCAGACTAATGCTAGAAATGCAATATATAGCTCAGGACAAGTGAAGATCTGGAAACAGGCCAAGATAAGGTGCTTCCAAGATTTAAGCAATGGTGAGCATCAGAGCCAGAGTCTTGAGGGCAGTGTAACATCAGAGCCAAGATGAATAAATGAAGGAGAAAGGTAAAGGAATTCACAAAACTTTTGTCTATTCTCTTGTAAACTTTGCCTCCTCCACTCTTCCCAGTTTCCCGTATAGCAACTAATATTCTGAGAGCTTGAATGTAGGTTTTTCTCATTTCTAATTTTATTTTTAATACAAATAATACAAGAAATCGATAAATCAAAGAATTTTCTTCTCTTTTTTTTTTTTTTGAGACGGAGTTTCACCCAGGCTGGAGTGCAATGGTGTGATCTCAGCTCACTGCAACCTGCATGCACCTCCTGGGTTCAAGTGATTCTCCTGCCTCAGCCTCCCAAATAGCTGAGATTAAAGCATTTGCCAACATGCCCGGCTAATTTTGTATTTTTAGTAGAGACGGGGTTTCTCCATGTTGGTCAGGCTAGTTTTGAACTCCTGACCTCAGGTGATCCACCCACCTTGGCCTCCCAAAGTGCTGTGATTACAAGCGTGAGTCACCACACTCAGCCAGTATTTTCTAATTAATTAGATATAATTTCTAATAGATCTATAAATAATTATTAAAAGCGGACATACTGAGTTGAAAAACGTAAATGTTTTAAAAATATGTTTGTAAGTATTTTTGCTGAATCACCTTCACATTATGGGAAGATTTCCTGAATATACCCTTTATAACACTGAGTTTTGTCTCTTAATTTTGGACAATCTTGACAAAATAAAAATAGGATCTCCCTATTTGTTTAATAACTACAAAGCAAAAGGTTTTTTTCGCTTTTATTCTGTGAGTTTTCTGTGAATAAATATTCATGTTTTTTCTGTAGTGGTTTGTTTACTCACTTTTTATACATTTTATTTTTAATTGACAAAATTGTATGTATTTATAGGGTACAATGTGATGTTTTGGTATGTTCACTATATGGAATGGTTTCATCAGGTGAATTAATAAATCCATGACCTTAATGTTTGTCTTTTTTATGATAAAAACATCTCAAATCTACTCTTTTAGCAATTTTGAAAGTTTAAAAAAATTGTTGTGGAAGTGTCTGGGTTCTTACAGGAACTTTCCCTGAAAGTGGTATTTGAGTGAAAGTAGTGGGTTGAGTTGGTAATCTTGGAAAACCCTGATCACAGAGAAGAGAAATCAGAGAAGAGAAGGGGCTGATAAAGGCTCTGTGTTTTAGTGGATTTCCATGAAAAATCATCCCACCCATGGACTAGAAAGCTGGGGTATTTCCACAACAGCTCCTGTCTGTCTACTTCGAGGGACTGTTAGGGGATTGGGCATTAACTCTTTAGCACTTTCAGCCTGCCACAGGCCACCGGGGTGAGGAGAAGTGAGTACTAGCTTCCTGCCAATATTATGAGCCAAGAAGAGTAGGTAAGTCATCTACGGTGTCTGCTACAAGGTGGATTGTTGCCTTCGTTGTTGTGAAGAAATCTTTTAATCTTGAAGGATATTAATTCTTCATTATTGTTCTATCAACTATTTTTCCTAACATATTTTTCTTTTAATTTTTATGGATATTTTCACGTACAATTTTAAAATATCATGCTTTTCACTTACATTTTGTCCACTGTTCTTATACTTAAATCCATTTCCCACTAGAGATCCAATAAATATTCACCAATATTTTAACTTAGATCTTATTTTTCATATTTAGAGTTCCAAATAATATAAGAAAGCATAAGATAACTGGTGCCTGTAATATTCTCACTGTAAACATTGAATACATTTGAATATATACTCGTACATTTGACATTGCTTGGTTGCATAATCTAAATGTACTCTCTCTTCTCTCTTCCTAACAGAAACTAGAATTTTCCTTGGATAATTTTTCATCCATCATTGCGCAGCATTGGATGAACCCTAATTGTACAATCCTTACTATGGATACTGTCGTGGATACTGGACCAGATAATGGACCTTTCCCAATTGGTATATGGCATTTTCTATGCTCACAGGGTCTGAACTGGGAGTCCCTCAATCAAGGGGAATCACAGGCATTTGTTTGATTTTTCTGGTGAAACAATGCCCTCTCCACATGGGTGAAAATGAGGAAGCCATAGCTATAGTTGCTGCTTGCACCTGTCTGACAGTTACATGGTAAAGCAGCCTGAGAACTAAGCCAACACAGAGAAGAATGCCAGAATGGCAGATGAATGGACGTGGAGTCTTAACTAGATTGAGGCTGTTACGTTTTTTCAATGTCATCATCCGATAATTCCACTTCATTGTTTAAATCAATTTTTGCTTCACTTCATTTACTTACAAGATACAGTCCTGATTTAATTAAATATATGTACTCTTTGTTAAGATCATATTTGACTCATTTTAGATGGAAAGGAAAATTATTAGAGTTAAAGATGTTTATAACCCAATAACACATAAATTATTTATGATAATAAAAGATAATTATTACCTGATGTTAAATGTGAATGCCCTTAGTTTTCTATAGAAAGTCCTAGCAACATTTGTTCTTGTCTGTGTGCAACTCCAAAGTATTTATTTTCTGATATGGTCAGGCTTTGTGTCCCCACCCAAATCTCATCTTTAATTGTAATCCCCATAATCCCCACGTGTCAATGGAGAGCCAAAGTAGAGGTAATTGAATCATAGGTTTGGTTCCCCCATGCTGTTCTCGTGATAGGGAGTGAGTGAGTTTCTCACAAGATCTAATGGTTTTATAAGGGCCTCTTCTCCCTTCGCTAGGCACTTCTTGCTGCCATCTTGTGAAAAAGATGCCTTGCTTCCTCTTCGCCTTCTGCCGTGCTTGTAAATTTCCTGAGGCCTACCCGGCCAAGCTGAACTGTGAGTCAATTACACCTCTTTTCTTTATAAATTACCGAGTCTCGGCAGTTCTTTATCACGGTATGAAAATGGAGTAATACGTTTTCCTCGCAAAGATCCATCTATATATAATATACCTTGGTAAATAAGACGATATTCTCAACTTTAATAATTATTATGTTTTAATAATCCATAGTTATTCAGTCAAACTGAGTCATTTCACAAATAAAGAAACTGAGGCCCATTGAGGTTAAGCTATCCGTTTCCAGAAGTACTGGTTAAAAAAGAAAAATGATAAACCAAGCCTCTGTCTTTTCTTTTTTTCTTTGAGTATTTTTACTTGAAAATGTTAATTCCTGGTGGACAACGTAAGTTTCTGAATATTACATTATCCCTGTTGATTTAAACCTTTATTCACAAAATATTTGTAGCTTAATATCAATTTACTTTTTTTATATATATGATAGGAAATTATTCTCTAGTTGGAGAATGTTGATATATGGCAATTAAGTATACCCACACTTGTCCCTGAGATTTTTTTTTTTTGTACTGTAAGAAGTTTTATGACTTTTTAGTAAAGACTGCTTAAAGTTTAACAGGGAAAAAATATAATCAACTAAGAATTGAATGAATTGAATAACAAACAGATGAAAAACATTTATGATGAAAGTTCCATTCACTTGGTCTTTGAGGAGTCTGTTTAAATTAAATACATTTCATATGTGAAATCTTAGTGTATTAATGCAAATGTGTCTACTTTAAAAATTATTCATTTGCATTTTCTTGTTTCAGAAACACACAGGTTATAAGGCTACAGACAAAGTCTAGTTCCAGTATACAGTGTTAGTGTCAGACTTCTAACTATTGTGACCAACAACATTACTCTTCCACTAATTTCATTGATGTGTTCAGAAGTACAATAAATGTCATCACTGATATGTTTTACTTGTTATTTCCTTGTTTTCAAAACAACTATAGAGAATGTTTTTCCATCTCTTTACATTTTGTATCAGACTAAGTTCCACTGAAATAAGAATGGCCTAGGCCTATTGATTTCAAGAATATTTCTGTAAAGCAAAACATTTTTATCAACTAAACTAACATGGCTCTTATGACTCTGATAACAAATGTAACAGCTGAAATCCAGCAATGGAGGAAAGCAAAATAAAACTACATCCTAGACTCAAAATCAGTAATTCAACAAATAACATGAGATACGTATATCGTATGTAATTTGGGACTGTTAAAATCCAGCATATTTTTCTTTCCAAAAAAATGTAATGCCATAGGTGAGGAAAAAAATCAATATTCTAATAACATTTACCTTGGATTTAGTTTCATTTTCCCTGAAAATATAAATTTCTAAAAAAAAAGTGCTCAATTTTTATAGTTCACCATAACTTATGTTAATTTTATGATTACAATGAGTCAAATACTATATTAAGGGTTTTATAGAAATGATCTCATTTGATATTCACATCAACCATTTGGGAGAACTGTTTTAATGACCTCTCATTTATAGATGGGGAAACCATAATTCAGAGTGGTTAAATAATTTCTCCAAGGTCTCAGACTTTTTACATAGCTGAGATGAGATGAAACCCAAGTCAGTTTTGAATTTAAACATCGTATTCTTAATGCTACACTATACAGCATTCCTGCCTGTCAATTTTTTTGCTCCTGAATTATTTTATGTTTCTTTGGTCTGTTGTTTTCCATACTGGCATTTGGGATCTCTTGAGTATGTGTAATGAACACATTTCAGATACCATGACATTTACATGGTAAATAATATTTTCAAAAATAAAACTGATCACCATAAATTCTGATCTTTGTACTGTCCTACTTTAATTCAATATGTTTGAGAGCCTACTGTGCTCCAAAGACTAGATTGAATTTTTTCAACCTAAAGATGTATATAATACAGTTCTTACTCTAAGATTTCTCAAGGTGCCTTAATTTATCTTGAAAACTCGTAACTCTGGCAAAGGAAGGCATATTAAAACAGAGAAACCATAAATCATGACGTCCTGGGCTTATATTTGCTGGGAAACTTTTTACTATGGCTTCAATCTCATTACTTGTTATTGATTTGTTCAGGTTTTGGATTTCTTCCTGGTTCAATCTTAGTAGGCTGTATGTGTGTAGGAATTTTTCCATTTCTTCTAGACTTTCCAGTTTATTACCATATAGTAGCTCACATTAGCCACTAACGATCCTTTGAAATTCTTTGGTATCAGTTGTAACGTATCCTTTTTCATTTCTGATTTTATTGATTTGTATCTTCTCTCCTTTTTTCTTAGTCTTGATAAATGTTTGTCAATTTTATTTAACTTTTCAAGAAACCAACTCTGTGTTTCTTTGATCTTTTGTATTTTTTAAATTTCATTTATTTCTGCCTGATGTTTATTATTTCTTTTCTTCTACTAATTTTGAATTTGATTTGCTCTTGCTTTTCTAGTTCTCTAAGATGCATCATTAGATTGTTTATTTGAAATTTTTCCTCTTTTTTGATGCAGGCACCTACAGCTATAAGTTTCCCTCTTAGCACTGCTTTTGCTGTATCCCGTAGGTTTTGGTATGTTGTGTTTCCATTATCATTTGTTTCAAGAAATTTTTCAATTTTCCCACCCCACAACTCTCTCTCTCTTGTTCCTGCTCTTGCCATGTGATGTGCAAGTTCCCACTTCACCTTCCCCAATGATTCTACACTTTCAGAGGCCTCCTCAGAAGCACATTTCAGTGCTATGCTTCCTGTACAGTCTGCAGAACCATGAGCCAAATTAACTTCATTTCTTTATAAATTACCCAGTCTTAGGTTTTCTCTATAGCAATGCAAGAATGGCCTAACACACTAGTGAAAGATTGCTGGCTTTGGAATTAGCTTTCTATTTGCATACTACTCAATTCACAGATATTCAACAGCAATTATGTAAGGAGAAGTTTGAAAAAGGACAGAGATGGGAACACAGGTTTTGAGCAAGTCTGTGCACAGCACTTCGGCCTGGCAAAGAGTTTTACTTCATTGTACCATTAGGTAACTAAATGTATCTTATCCCACTCCATTTTCCAGTGGTCAGTTCCTGTGTTAGTTTATATTATTGTGTAACAAGTTACCGTAAATCTAGCAGCTTAAACCAGCACCCTTTTATCAGCTCACAGTTCTGTAGGTCAGAAGTCTGACATGGTGTGCCTAGGTTTTCTGCTTATGGTATCACAAGGTTGAAATCAAGGTATCTGCAGAGCTGAGCCCTCATTTGGATGTTGTGAGGAAAAATCTGCTTCAAAGCCCTTTCCCATGTGGGAGAATTTAATTCCTTGCCATTGTAGAACTGAGGCTGTGTTTCCTTGAAGGCTGCCAATTGGGGTTTTCTCTTACCTAGAGAGACCCATATTTTTTGTCCATCCTCCATCTCCAAGTCAACAGAAGTTCTTCAAAAACCTATTATGCTTTAAATTACTCTGACTTCCTTTTACGCTACTAGCCTGAGAAAGTTGCTTTTTTTTACAGGATTCTCATAGCTCCTTAAGGATTAAGCCCATCTAAGAAATCTCCCAGGGACAGAGTCACAGACTCTGAGCATCAGGGTAGGACACAGCTACTTTCAATAGATACTCAGAAAGTGTTGGGTCCATCTTGCATCCCTTATGAGAGGCTGTTTTTTTTCAAGTTTGTGTCATTATCTCAGTGACCACCTCACTTATGTCAGTGCTTAGTATCTCCCTTTCCTTTACAGTCAGTCAGGCCATGTCCCAGAACTCTCGGCCACAGCGCCTTCAATGGGCTGTTACTCTGTCTTCCAAGGAAAGAAGAGAAACTGGAATGTGAGAAAAACCACCCTTCTCTGGATTCCTTTTCTTCATGCCTCCCAGGCACATTTCATGGGTGTGCCAGACTTCCCTGAGGGATGAGGACATGTTCAATAATTACAACTGAAAAGGGAATCACACTCAGGATAGTATTTTGAAAGACGGAGCCTGGAGTAGGGTGAGGAAAAGAAGATATTGATTTAAGAAATCACTCTTGGATCTGTGGAAATGCTAGTTCTACCCTCACTGATCCTGCACTTCCAGGGACCTGAGAGCCAGTTCTCTCTTTCATGTTGCACCCTTGGCACCTGATCCTGAAGGAAACATTCACCCTCCAGGTTGTGCCTTGCAAGACCCTAGTTCCAGCTCTGTTCAAATCATAAAATAAGATGCATGAAACTACTAATGAAACTGAATATACTAAAATATGATTATTAAAGTAATTAAAATCAAATATGTGATACTGTAATACATGAGCTTATGAACGCAGAAAATAAAAATATCCAGGCGTGAGCTGAGTAATTTTGAAATAGTGGCAAACATGGATATTTTAAAATATCTGCAAAAATGTAATGTGATTTGAAAATATCCCTGATTCTTTGTTGTCAGTAAAAGTTCAGAAATATTGCTAGCATTACAATGCTGAGGCGGGGGCGGATGCATTGCTTATATTCACAATAGAAGGAAATACTGATTTCTAATTAAAGATTCCTCATGGGAAAGATCCATTTTTCCTCCCAAGTTCACAGACTCCTTTAGTTCTATCCATTAACTCCAGTTTGGAACTCCAGTGTAAAACCATCATTCAACATTCTGTATATCTAGAGGAATTGGGAAGGAAAAACAAAGAGAAAAAGCTGTTCTGATTCACCAAGAAAGAACAGATTTAAATTTGATTTGTAGATTATTCCTGAATATCTACTATGTGCAGGGTGTTTGTCAAGAAAAGTGACAAAGGAAACAAAAATACTTTATTTGAAAAAAAATAAATAAAACTAAATTACAAAAGAATGTTCTCTGCAGTCATTGTGCTGACTTTACAACAGGATTTCTACTGCTCCCAGAGGGAGCTGAGTTTCAATTATTGAGATGTACATTTGATCTAGTTTAACTAACCTACTTCCAGTGGGCCTGGTCTTGGAAGGGAAAGATGCAAAAAATAAGATTGTTCTGTAGGGCATTTTTGTGATAAGTCAAAACACTTAACTGATTCATCGAAGATTACCAAACTGCAAGATTCATAAGCGGTAGTAAATATTTAAAGCTCAGATGGAAACAGAATTAGAAGCAAGAATTAAGTCACCTAATCCTTTCACCTGCTCAGAGGCAATAGGAAGGCTTAAAGAGAGAAACCTTTGGATATTTGCTGATGGCGCACTTGTGAGGTTCCCTTCCATTACTGAACACATGGAGAGAGTAATTTTTCAAATTGACATTCACTTTTGAAAATGGTTTAATATGTTAAAATAAATCCAACAAATGTAAAGAACCCATTATTTTAAAGGAGATGAACAGCAATAAGCTGATTCATGTCATGAGAATAATTTTATTTTAGTAAATGTCTTCTGCATATCATCTGCAAGGCTTTTTCTAAAAATAAACCCTTGAGAAACTAAATCAAACTGCTTTTCTTTTTGCAGTATGTAGAAATCTTCAAAATACTACAATTTAAAAGCAAATTTGACCAGAGTTGGTTCACTTTCACTGTGTTTTTTTACAGTCAAATTGCCATTAATTTCACAAATAGTTTCCCAAAACAAGCCTGACACTTATAAAAATAGGGCATAGGGTAGATGCAACTAGCAAGAAATGCAGGATTAATAACTCACTAGCAGGGCTCAGCTTCACTGTCTCCATTATAAGGAAGATAGTAAAATGCTCACAGCTTTCAGCCTTAATTCTGACACCGACCTCCAGGATGCATTTTAACTGTGGTGCCAGGTACTGGTGAAGGGCAGAGTCAGAGGAACTGAATTCGGCTCTTTCTTACACCAGCTGGATGGTCTTGAGCAAGAGCCTTATCCTTAGTAAGTCCCAGTTCATGTATCTGTAGAGTGGAGCTAGTAGCCTCACTTAAAGGGCTATCAATGAGTATTGAATGAAATAATACATTTGAAAGCACTTGCAAATTATAAAATATATGAGGTTTTTTTTAGCATGTACTTATTTTGTTTTGATTTCAGTTTTAGTTTTCTTTAACAGGTTTACTGGGTATAATTGATATATAAAACCTTGCATGTATTTAATGCATATAATTTGATGCATATGTTTGGACATATGCATACAGCCATGAAGCCAGTATCACAATCAAAGTAGCAAACATACAGGTTGAGCATTATTTCATAAATTATTTTAACTTTCATTTAATTTTTTTTCAAATCGGCAGTTCAGGTAAAATAAAATTTAGCAGCTTGGAGAGGACAAACCCCCTCTCTTAAGTATCATGTGCTGTAATTGAAGGAATTTACAAGGCTCTCCAAGTGTGCTTCTGAGGACAAAGGAAAAGAAAGGAGATCATAGGCTAATGACAAGGAGATCACTCATCCTAGCAACAGTCCTCAAATTCGTAAGGCCAGGCTGGTAATATGGCGGAATGGCCCATGAAAGGAATCCAGCTAAAAGCACAGGTATCTGACAAAATACCAATCTCCAGGAAAAATAAGAAACCCTTAGGACTCAATAAGATACACATCAAATCTAAAAATGGACAAAAGATTCAAACAGATTTTTCACCAAAGAAGATATACAAAATGAAAGTAAACACAAGGAAAGGTATTCAAAATAATTAGTCATTGGGGACACGAAAATATGACTAAGGAAAACATGAAATAACACTATATAGTCATTAAAATGGCTAAAATTTAAAAACTACTGATAACACCAAATATTGGTGAGAATGTGAAGCAACTGGAACTCTCATACATTGCTGGGAGGGATGCCAAAGCGTAGGATCATCATGAGACAGACATTCTGAAACTGGAAACACCCCAAATGTCATCAATAGAAGAATGGATAAAATGTAGTATTTATGCAATGGAATACTACTCAGTAATTTTAAAATTACTGGCTACTGATACATGCCTTAACAGGGGTGAGTCTCAAAAACATAGGCTCAGTGAAAGAAATCTTACAAAAAAAGAATACATACTGTATGATTCCATTCAGGTGATGGTCCAGAACTAAACTATAGTAAATAATAATCAAAACAGTGGGTTTTGTTTTTTGTTTTTGCCAGCAGGTGAGTTGGGGATTGTCAGGAAAGAGGCATGAGGGAACTTTTTAAGGTGGTGATGGAGTATAAGTTACACAGATGCATGCATTTTTCAAAACTCAGCAAATGTACACTGAAGATTTGTGCATTTCATTGTATCTAAATTTTACATCAAAATTGTTTGAAACAATAAATATTGAACTCTAGTTAATATATGCACACTGAAGTTCTTAGGGAAAAGCATCAAAAATAAGATTGATGGATTGATAGATGAATAGATACGTGACGAAACAAGTATCGATAAAATGTAGAATCTACGAGTTGGGTAGATAAAGGTACACTATAAACATTGTTTCAACTTTGCTACTGATATACTTGAAATTGTTATGATAAAATTTTGAAAGAAATTGTGGAAACATATCCAATTATGCTATCATCTGTAAATACTATTCTAAGAAACCTGAAGTCCTGAATAGCAGGATGTGGTATGTCCCCTACCTCCATAAAAGCAGCCATAAGGCTGTGTCTCCAGCACCTAATTATGATTCGCTTTAATTTTTAACTGCCCTGTGACTCTGAGTGTTCTCACTTGGAGAATTTAATAGTCATGGAAGGGTACTTACTTCTCTAGGAGTCATGATAATATTCTCACGACACTGAAAGTTGAGACTACTACTCAATGCTCTTGGGAATCAAGTAAAAATGTAGATGTTGGCTCATGTTGGCTCAAAAACATGAGCCTTCATCATGGGAATGGGGTTGCCATCCTAGAGTAGAGCCCTTGGGACTCATCAGAGCAGTGATTAAAGATTAAAGAAAACTATAATAGTCCTAAACCAGCAGAACAGCCCACCCAACAAATAGACCCCTTGGAAATGAAAGTATAGGTTATTCCTGATTTTAGAAATCTGACCAAGGCAAGAATAGGGAATGAACAAAGAAGAAAGAGAACTGCAGAGGAAATGTCCTCTGGATATATGATCACTTGGAGAGTGGTGAGATAGACTTCCCTTGTATCTTAGCTTTCTTTTCTGGATTTCTTCAGGACGCTTGGTACAATGAATTCAGAATGACAGCCAGTGGGCTGAATCCAGCAGAAGGTGGCCCACGCAGTGTTTGGTGTCACTTTTTAATTTTCATTTGGATCTCTTTCACTAGGACACACACTCTCCTGTTCAAACCGGATGCATTTATCACACTGTCTTATACCTGTCCAGATTTACATATTTGTATTACCTCCATGACTTCTACAGGAAACTGAATTTACCACCACTTCTTTGGGGAAATATTTTCATGCCTTTTTCTGTTATTTTTTTTTTCTTTTCACTTTACAATAGGAGTTGATCCAGTACTTGTTGCTTAAAATGATCTGTGTGTTGTTGTTGTTGTTATTGTTTAACTATTGGTAGGTTTACACGTACTGTTTATTTCAAACATAGTAGAACCCACAGGTTGTGAGTACTGAGATGACTCTGGCTACTGGGGCAATGTCTCCTCCAATTGCAGAAGTTGTTGTGGTATGTATACCTTCCTGCCAGAGTGAAATGTGTATGTTTGTCATTGAACGTTTGATTGCTGGATTATGTGGGAGCTGGATAGGTATTGCTGTGGCTTAATACACCAGGTGACACCTTAAAAGCAGAACACAAAGAACCCAAATCTCTATGCAGTTCCTTAGCACAAAATATGCTCAATACTTTGTGTTCTCTGTTGGATGGTGATAAACCAATCCAGCTAGCACTTTTCCCTTGGACAATGTAAGTAAGTGACCCTAGAAAACGTGGAGCTCTAGAGCTTGGATTTTATCCAAAAAAGTGCTGGTGGGTTTTGTTGTGTTTCTTAATAGCCTTCTTGTATAGTCCAGTCTTAGAAAAACTGAGACTGGAGTAAGTTCTTGACTGCTGAGACAACCTTCCCTGCTCCCTCATGTCCCGATATGTCCATGCAACAGAATGCCACCAGCAAAGATAATCTGCATGTGCCTCTTTCTTGACTCCTGAACAAGGGCCCATACACAGGTAGTTCATGTATCCATATCTGTGTATCAGTTTAGTATTATATCAAATGTTCTTCCTTCTATCACCAGATCCAATCAAGCACCCAGCACTTTATAGATGCCCGTTAATTCACTGATTCAGCAAATGCTCACAGACGGTCTCCTCTAGACAGCACTGGCCTAGGTGCCAGGGACACCAACATGCCCAATAAATAATGAATGAATAACTTTCTATCAGTGATGTTAGGTTCCATGTCGATGTTACCCTGGACTGTGCTTTATAGATCTCTCAAGGACCCAAGGGGTACGCAATTACAGTCACAGAATTCTACAAGAAAAGTAGTTGGGCACATGGAGATTATTCACCCAAATCTCTTGGCTTTACAAGTGGTAACTACCCATTAAAGACAAGATAGCCCAGAACAGGTATTTTATAAATTTAAGAAGGTGAAGTTGCCAATTCTGTCATAATGAAAACATTTGTTAGGCATCCAGGGTAATGCACATCTTTTCTTCATTTGGACTAGTTGCAAAAAATCTGTTACAGAAGACCCATAAATGTTTTCCTGAAATCTAATATAATGTGTGCAAGGATGTTATCTTGCTTATTACCAAACCAGGAAAAGGTTGCTGTTTAACAATTTAGTTCAAAGTAATTAGCCTCAAAGAGGTTGTGATTTAGAAATGCTGCCCATAACTCCCATTAACTTTAATTGAGTTTATAGTGCATGCAGGAAAGAAAAGAGAGAGAGAGAGAGAAAGAGAGAAGAGAAAGCACATAGTACTCCCTTTTAAAATTATAATTTAGGGTCAATTCAAGAATTATAGCTTCTTGTTGACCTGGTTTTTCTATTTAAATTATTCCCACAATTTGTTTATGACTGTTTTCACATCATTAACTTTTATAGTTGTTTTTTGTTTGTTTTAAACCACTCCATGTTTATCCTTTCAGAGCTCCTCATTTGTAGACCTCAAAAATTATTTTTGAATGGCAAGTTATTTCCCAGTCGTCCTATTTCTTCCAAAGTCAGCCTTTGTTATTATCATTTTGAAGCTGTTTCTCCCAGTTCATTCTCCTTCTCCTGGAGCCTCACTGTTCATGTTCATACTTCCTGATTCTTCCCCCCAGTGAGACATTTGCCACATATTAATATCCAAGTTGAATTACCTATCGCTTTTCTAGCTTTTCCAAAGAAAGATTTGCATTTTTTTCCACATAAAATATATACTGTGTCCTTGAAAATCTAAACTGTGACCTAGAGGGGGAATTATCAAGAAAAACAATCCTGGTCAAAGTGCTAATGGAAATGGAGGCACAATGCAGGGAGTCCGGGAGAGGGAAATCTGGGAAACTACCCTCACCTTTCGTGATATATGTACCTCTTCACGCCAAATCTCATGGACCCCTTGAGTCCTCTACTAACATAGTTATCAGACATTTTCCCTCAATGTTACAACTTCCTTTTCTTTAAAATTGTAAAATATTTTCAGCACTTAGAAAAGTATAGACAAAGAATGATTTGTGCTAGCGCGGTGGTTAACGCCTGTAATCCCAGAACTTTGGGAGGGTGAGGTGGGTGGATCACAAGGTCAGGAGAACGAGAACATCTTAGTCAACATGGTGAAAC
>NW_012116599.1:4678232-4720211 GCF_000951035.1 Colobus angolensis palliatus | reverse complement strand
AAGGAAGGAAGGAAGGAAGGAAGGAAGGAAGGAAGGAAGGAAGGAAGGAAGGAAGGGCAAAAAAATCATTCCATTTCTCAGTAAATTAAATTTTAACATTTTGCATTACCGCTTCCATTCATTTTCTATTGCTGTGTAGCAAACTCCATCAAGCCTTGTGGCTTAGAATAACAGCAATTTATTTTATCTCACCATTTCTGTGGAAGTCCGTTACCCTATGACTTGCCTTCTGTTTGGAGTAGCCCAAGGCCGACACCAAGGTGAGGGCTGGGCTGCATTTTCATCCGGAGGCTGTGGGTGAAAACAGTCTGCTTCCACGCTCATTCTTGTTAAAACACTTTCAGTTCCTTGCAGTACCAGGACTGAAGTCCCCATTTGCTCTCTGACTGTGAGTCAGGGGCTACTCTCAGCTGCATTTCTTGCCATGTGGCCCCTCCATTTTCAAGCCAGTAGTGGCATATCAGATCCTTCTTCTACTATAAATCACTGACTTCCTCTATCCCTGACCTCTAGACCCAGATTTAAAGGGCTTATGTGATTGAGTCTGATCCCCCCCCTTTTTTTTTTTTTTATGGAGTCTTGCTCTGTTGCCCAGGCTGGAGTGCAATGGTGCGATCTCGGCTCACAGCAACCTCTGCCTCCCAGGTTCAAGCCATTCTCCTGCCTCAGCCTCCCAAGTAGCTGGGACTACAGGCGCCCGCTACCACACCCGGCTAATTTTTGTATTTTTAGTAGAGATGGGTTTTCACCATGTTGACCAGACTAGTCTTAAACTCCTGACCTCAAATGATCCACTCACCTCAGCCTCCCAAAGTGCTGGGATTACAGGTGTGAGCCACGGTGCCCAGTCAACCCTTTTTTTAAAGTTAATCTGTGCCATATAAATTAATCTAATTTCAGACATAAAATTAATTATGTTCTTTATCTGGGATTATGCATGGCATGTATATAGGGGCCAGGTATCTTAGGGATCATCTTAGAATTCTGCCTACCACACCACTTCAGCAACTTCTTTCCTTTTTTTCAGTATAAGGTTTTACTCTGTCACCCAGGCTGGAATGCAATGCTGTGATCATGACTCACTGCAGCCTTGACTCCCTTGGCTTAAGCAATCCTCCTGTTTCAGCCGCATGGGTAGCTAGGGCTATAGTTACACACTACCACACCTGCACCTGCTAATTTTGTTATTTTTGTAGAGATGGTGTCTCACTATATTGCCCAGGCCAGTCTCTAACTCCAGGGCTCAAGAAATCCTCCCACCTCAGCCTCCCAAAGTGTTGGGATGATAGGTGTGAGGCACTACACCCAGCCAATTTCTTAATTAATATACTGCAAACATGCAATAGCATACTACATTGCTGTTGAAATAAACCAAGAAGTTCTATATTGATCCACATGGATAAATCACTTAAAAATAATTGGAAAAATGAAATTTAAGATGGTATAGACGACAATATACTATTCAAGTAAATTTTATAAATGAAGATTTCTCTCTCTCTCTCTCTCTCTCTCTCTCTCTCTCAGTGCATTTGGTACTTAAATATTGCTGAACACAATCCTATTACTGAGCATATACCCAAAGGAATATAAATCATTCCACCATAAAAACACAAGCACGTGAATGTTTTTTGCAGCAATATTCACAATAGCAAAGACGTGGAGTTAACCTAAATGTTCACCAATGGTAGACTGCATAAAGAAAATTGTGGCACATATACACCATGGAATACTTGATGGCATAAAAAAGAACAAGATCATGTCCTTTGCAGCAACATGGACGGAGCTGGAGGCCATTATCCTTAAAAAACTAATGCAGGAACAGAAAGCCGAATACCACATGTTCTCACTGATAAGTGGGAACTAAACATTGAGTAGACACGGACACAACGAAGGGAACAATAGATACTAGGGCCTTCTTCAGGATAAAAAAAATGGGAGGAGGGTGAATATAAAAAAACTACCTAGCCAGTACTATGCTTATCACCAGGTGACAAATTAGCCTGCACACCAAACCCCTGTGACACACAGTTTACCCCTATAACAAACCTGCACTTGTACTCTTGAACCTAAAATAAAAGTAAAAATAAAATTCCTATTGCTGAACCCAGTTTCTCTATTACACATTTAGTACGGTGCCCAGAGATCTCATTAGCTGCTAGATCCATGAGTCGCTGATTCCCTCACCTTCTTCTCCTTCTTCTCCATGATCACAATTTCTGGAAGGAAGCTGCCACGCTAACTCCGGAGGGGCAACACATAGGAAGCACAGTGATTTTGGGTCCTGATTTTTCTGCCCTTGACTGAATACCTTTCCAGCAATCCTTTCATTTATACCCTTTCATTGACCACCCCTAAAATGAATTCCTCCCCAATTACCGATCTGAATAGGTCAAGGTTGCTGCTATTGCCTTTTGGATAGATGTCATCCAGCTTCCTTCTGAATTTGTTGTTGCCTCTCTAGTATCACTTCTCTCAGGTGCTGCCAGAAGCTTTACTCTCTTGAAAGCTTCACCTCCTTACCATGGCTCTGAGAAAGCTCCTCTAAGAGTCTAGTGTCCCTCAGTACCCACTATTACTTTTAATTTATTCAAGCTGTAGTTCTCATTCCCTATCATCTGCCAAACATTCTTCTAGGACTAGATGATACTTCCATATATATGTGTATGTATATATATATATTTGTGTGCGTATATATCTCTACACACATACATATAAATATATACATATGTGTATACATATACACACACATATGAATACACACAAACATATATATGCATACTGTATATACGCACACATCCCCAGAGAGAAAGAGAGAGAGAAACAGAGCAGATAAGTAAAATGGATGATAAACATAGCATGTTAGGTAGTATTATGTGGTTATGGACCAAAAATAGGAGTAGGGAATAGAGTAGATGTGTTGGGTGGTGGGTAAAGTATAGTTATCTTCATTATCATTGCACTCATTTTTACTAAAAAAAAAAAAAAAATCTGCTTATCTATCTCTTTTCATATGTTATAAGCTCTTTGAACCCAGAGACCATATCTTACACTAACGCCACAAATATGTGGAGTGTTCATTATGTACTACGTAGTGAAGAATACAATAGTGAACAAGTGTACAGAGGCCCCCAGCATCTCAGAGCCTAGAGGTTTGTGGAGAATGATGGCATTAAACAGTTACTTCCAAGGGCAGTGAGCAGACATTCACAAAACGACTGTTGCATAATTGGAGTACTGGATTCCAAAGGCATTTTCCAGCAGTCTGCTTTTTAATCTCTTTTTTCGTGGCCATGAAAAATGGCCTGGGTCTTCAGATTTAACCTTCCTATAACACATGCTCTGAGCATCCTGATGTCTGAGCTAAACATGACCTGAGATTCACTGAATAATTATGTAGTATTCCTTAGTTGCTTGCCACAGATTAGAGGCTCAATAAATAAATTAGAGGCCTTATATTAATTACAGTTTCTTAAGACTGCAACTCTAGCTTTGTGTTACCTAAATAGCATTGTCTATACTGTCATTTTTTTCTTAAATTAAGGTAATAATTTTCTCACTAAGATTGGTCTGCTCTTTCCATGAAAGGAAAGCTACACTTTGACAATAATCTTTAAAGGCTGTTGGTAACTTAAAAGCAGAGCAGTTTTGGAGATCAATAACTTGGCCAGGAAAATCTGAATTATTTCGTTTTTCATTCACTTATCTCAGATTATTTCTTCAGGTATAGGGCATCTCAAAAGTTTGAGATCATAATTTTGTATTTGAAATATGATATACAATTGCACACTGTAAATTACTACTACTGTACCTGGGTGCCTAGTAGGACAACTGGTATAGTACAGGCACTTAATAAATTGGTTGAACTGAATAATAAATAAAGTCACATTATGTTTTTTGTTTGTTTGTTTTTGAGACGGAATCTCGCTCTATCGCTGGGCTGGAGTGCTGTGGCGCAATCTCAACTCACTGCAGCCTCCACCTCCTGGGTCCTGGGTTCAAGCGATTCTCCTGCTTCAGCCTCCCAAGTAGCTGGGACTACAGGCACAAGCCACCACACCCAGCTGATTTTTGTGTTTTTAGTAGAGAGGGGGTTTCACCATGTTGGCCAGGATGATCTCAATCTCTTGACCTCGTGATCCGCCTGCCTCTGCTTATCAAAGTACTGGGGTTACAGGCGTGAGCCACCACACCCGGCCCACATTATGTTTTTTAATGGTTTACTTGATTTCATATTTTTGAAGATAAGACAAGTATCACTAAATATGCTTTCCATCTAATAAATAATAGAAAAGAAACATGTTTTTAAAATATAAGGTATTGTATATGAAATCTATAAATCTTATAGTGTGTGTAAATATATAATACAGTGTTTGACACTTAATGCGTCCTTAGTAAATGTTAGTTCTGGTCCCTTTATCCTAATTAAAAATATTTCATAAAAAGCATAATTTCTCTCACTTCCCATTTTAACTCCATTTTCCCTTAATTAAAATAATTTATTTTCCTTTATGGGTTATAGTTTGTCTACTTTCTTTTATTTTGAAATCCCATATATGCTTTCCAAAGCAAAGCCATCAAATTATAATAACTCATTTGCAAACTGGGTAATTAACTTGGTTCATGTTTTCAAAATGATTTCTGATATTTATGTCAATTTGCTAGTCTTATTCAAATTGAATGCAACTTTTATTTACAAAATGGCTATATCAAGAATTAGATTAAAGCTTAAGTTACTAGAAATAGTGGAGGTAGCAAAACAAATATTAAATAATGTATTAAAATTAAAAATACACAATTGTATGACTGAAGAGTATTGTGCTATTCTTTATACCTTCCATTTGGGCAACAAATCATTTTATTCAAGGACACTCAGTGGGAATATCTGACCTAACACTAAAGATTTTTATATTGGGCAAAAAAACATGGTGTTGATGGGAAATCTTGTTTTTCTATGCACTTGTCCAATTGATCAAGCTAATAAGCAGTGGGAATAACTATCAATTGAAAAAAATATGTACTTCTTGATTACAACATGGTGCTTCTGTTATATTTATGTCAAGGCATCATCATCATCATTCATGTTCTTCTTTTCTGGCATTCAGCATTTCCATTTTAAGATCTTATTCAGCCACTAATACTTCATTATGAAGCAGCCTATTGGCTAAAGTTGGTATTTATACAAGCAATAAGCTTAGCAGCATATTTTCTACGTGATGATCAAATTTAGTTTCTCTGAATGATATCTTTTGATGGCTTTATTCTGCCTGTTTTGCTGTAGAGTCTTTCTATTATGCATGATTACATTGGCAGGCAAATGCAAATATATTTTCAAGTCTTTATAAATGCACTTATTAATGGGGATTGCTGCCACTCTTCTGTTCACACACCTAGGAATTTATATTATAGTCATGTACCTTAACTTACTCTCTTATTGGTCACCTCTCAATACGACACAATTTTTACTTGTAAAGAAACCAACTGAAATATCAAGAAGCCATTACCTGATATAAAAAGCAGTGGCCCATTCTCAAAGGACAATGCTTCAATAATATCTAATCGATTGCTTGAAATAAACTTGAGCATATTACCAGAAAGTGATTGAAGAGATGAAGCTAAAAAAAAAAAAAAAAAAAAAAAAAAAAAAAAAAAAAAAGGGAAACACACAAGGCATCTTCATCTTTTGTTCAAGACTTAAGTCTCCCCTGCCTCAATCACAGAATAGAGTAGGGGTGACCTGAGAAACATCTCATATGTTATTTTCTGTAAGGTTGGAGGTTAGTAAGATGGAATCTGTGAAACAAAGGAGAACAAGAAACATTTCACTTAAACAAACGAAGTGATATGTAACTGTGCTGGTTTAGTAAACAACTTCTAATCATCTATTTGTATTTTCAGGAGGTTGAAATCAGGCATCATAGATTATTCATGTAATAGATGTTTTCTAGCAACTACTATACACTAGGAATTGTATGAAACACTAGAGATAAATGTATGAATAAACATCCACCACCATTACCACAATAATAATGCAATATCACATGTTTAACTCATAATTGTCAAGTACTTTGCCATATCCTCTTCTTGCCTCTCAAAACCATGCAAAACCAAAGAAGGACACACTACGCGTAACTGCATTTTACCAGTGAGAGAACTGAGCTCTGTGTGATCCTATCTGTGCCTCAGTTTGCTCATCTGTGAAGAAGGAATAATTACAGTGTCAAACTAACTCTAACGGCCGTTATAATGATTATATAAACAAATATAAGAGAAGTTTTGGAACAGTGTCCAGCATATAGTTAGGCAACAAGTTAGGGTTTAAGTATTAGGATGATATCATAGAAAGTGAACAGGTGTTAGAATCTTATTCAAAATATGAACATAATTTATTTACTATTACTTACTATATCCTTATAACAAAAAGCCATGCAGATGTAGAAGTGGAGATTTGTTTATGCATTCTAAATTTGTAGATAAAGTAAATCTTATATGTAAATTTTATTAAATATATGTAAAGTATAAATGTGTATCTATGTTGACTTTATAAAATTAACATGAGCTCTTTACTAATTAAAAATGAAAACTTGTAACAGAATAAACCAAAGTTTGCAACAACTTCCTTTATATCTTGAATCTGAAATTAAATAAAGTTGCTTTTAAAGACTATTCTAAATACAAGAAGTGTTATAACACGTTTTTCAAGTCAACTATTCATCTACTCGCTTGAGTTTATTTTTATAACATAATATGTAAAATGGTATTTTTACAATATCAGGTATATTGCAAAATGAAATTATATGCATTTCCAAAGTAGAAGTTTTCCTTCTGAAATTAATTTTGAAAATAAATACATGCTCTTTGTTACAACTCATTTCCCCTCAAGTAATGCAAAGATAAAGGAAGAACTATTATTTCCTGCCTGCAAGATTAATATCTCAGCAACTACAAATATTCCAAGAATAACTGTAATAAACCAAAATGAAAAAGCATAGCTGATAGCATCTTCAGTTCACCTCTGGAGTATATGCCAAGCCAAGATGAGTTCATAACCAAGGTATCATCTCTGCCAAACATGTTGGAGCACCTAAGAGACCAAATGAACCTGAATTTAACAAATGTATACAAACTATTCGACTAGATATAAAGATCAATTTTCTCAATCCATATCATTCTTCAAGGCACCGTTTCAGACTCTGTAGGGAATTCAGAGAGATGGACAGCTAGCTTCCACTTCCATGAGCCCTGCAATCTGTTTGGGAAATTAGGATTCGAGGGTTTAACAACAAAACTAGCAATAAGAAGTAGGTACAGAGTCGGCCGGGCATGGCTGTACACACCTGTAATCCCAGCACTTTGGGAGGCCAAGGCAGGTGGATCACTCGAGGTCAGGAGTTCAAGACCAGCCTGGCCAACACGGCAAAACCCCATCTCTACTAAAAAAAAAAAAAAAAAAAAATTAACCAGGCATGGTGGTGCATGCCTGTAGTCCCAGCTACTCAGGAGGCTGAGGCAGGAGAATTTTTTGAACCCAGGAAGTGGAGGTTGCAGTGAGCCGAGATCATGCCACTGTACTCCAGCCTGGGCGACAGAGAGACTCTGTCAAAAAAGACAAAGAAGGAGAAGGAGAAGGAGAAGAAGAAGGTGGTACTCGGTTGCTTTCCAGGGAAAGGAGATGGCTCTGAGAATGTGAACAAACGAGGCTAGCCTGGTAATCTATCCAATACTAAATGAATTCCATGACACTCGATGTAACTTCTTGTCAAGACATTGTCATAGATATTGCACGTCATATGATTTGTATGTGTGCTATTATACTATCCAACACTCCTTCAAGAATTAGGACACTATTTTTCTATAAAATATGATCTATGACTGGAGCAATTGTGTTGAAAGCCAGTGAACGACAGCTTACTTACAGAATTTCTCTTTTATGGCATCACTTTAACTCCCACTTTAGTAGATTAGCTTTAGGTACGTAGGCTCAATTCTCTGAACCTGAACAGATGGAGCACAGTATATTTTTCACATGAAATTTTCTACTGGAGCTGGTAGTACATAATCTGAGTAGACAGATTAGAACACTTTTATTTGGCAATGGTGTCTAAATTTGTAATAATATGGCATGTTTTGTTTATGAATTTAGAATTCATGATACACTTCTGCCTATATGAATTCATTTGACCCACACATTAACTGCATGGGGTGGGTATCATCACATTATCCCATTTCCAGATGAAAAGAAGATTATTCTAGGAAGTTGCCAGATTTGCTCACGCTCACAAATCAAGACACGAAGCCAATTGTTAGGATTCTAGTCATGATTACTGGGCAGGAAACTAAAGGACTACATTTATTGACATATTAAGAATGTAACTTCTTAACAAAAAAATACGACAAAAAATACCCTGAGTATGTTTTGATAAACACAAATTATAATGGCACGAATACTAAATATTGAGATACAACTGTTTCACAACTCCTCCCCAAGTTTTTCCTCAAGCTAATCTTGTGTTGACTTCTAACCAAGAAATTCTCTAACTCAAGATGTTAGAAATTCCTAACTGAAGATGTTTCACTTAATAAACCCCTTAGTCAGAAAACATTGTACTAGTCACATGTTGCAAATAGCCTTCCCTCATTATAAATAGTAAGCATCTATGTACAGAACTTGATTATAACCAATATTTAAAAGCCTTATTCACAGTGCTCTTTGGTCTCTATGATGCCTTTAACATGCCCTTATGATTTGTCATCAGCATAGTTATATTAGCTCCCTAGATTTCATTGAATACACCATGTTACCTCAAAGCTTTGAGCCTTTGTACAAGCTACCTCATCCCCTCCATATTCTTCCCTCTATTGTTATTGATGAGCTCCTTATCCTTAAAACTTTGGTTCAGGCATGAACAACATGTGACTAGCACAGTGTTTTCTGACTAAGGGGTTTATTTATTTCTCAGACTAAACCCTCACCATTGTGACCTGGGTTGTTGCTGCCCTTGAATGTTCCTATGCAACCTCTATTTCTTTATTCGTCATGAGCTTCATTCATTTATTTACACATCCTCTTATTCAATATTTACTTAAAAGTCTTCTCCATGCCAGGAACTGTCCTAAACACAGAAAATACAATACAACAGAACAAATAAGATTATTATCCCCAGAAAACTTACATTCTAAGTGGAAAAAGACATTGAATAAAGAAGAAAATAATTAATGAGTAATGTTATTAAAATTATAATTGTTATTAAAAGGAAAGTGAACAGGGCAATGGCATGGAATATATGATGTAATACAAGTGGATGAAAAATTACACAAATGATGTTATCTGGAGAGGCTAGTCAAGTTATAAATTGAGTACTACTCAAGAATAAATTGGAACTAAGAGATGTGAAGGATGAAGTCCAGTCAGACATTTGAAAAGCTGGTCGAAGAGCTGACAACTAAGAGTGGCACAAAAGCTTTCAGGTAAAAATGGATTGGAATGGCTGAGAATTCAAAAGCATTTTGATAGCTGCAGCTCAATGACCAAGTGGGAACGTGGTATTAGATAAGTCTGGGGCACATGTAGAAGCTGGAATGTGCAAGAGCTGCTGGAATTTTAATTGTATTCTAAAATAAGTGGGAAGATATTGAATAGTTTTAAAGAGGGGAATGACATGATTTTATTTAAAAAATGTTATTTCAAGAGTTTCCAGTTCAGTTTTCTACACAAATATATGATTGTCAATTGACAACTTTTCTCCTCCTGTTTTCCTTCTTCCCAGAGTTCTTCATCCTCCAGAACCAATCTGAATATGTTTGCTTCCACATCAAAGGTAAAATTATTAGCCTTGGAATGTCTCTTCACTACTGCTTTAGAAAACAACTTCTCGCTTTCCTATGTTGGATATGACACATATTTTTATTTGCAGTCTATATTTCCTGAATCCCCAGCTATACTGTGGTAGCTTTTATAGTTAACAGCTACTTATTCTCTCTGCATCCTCACCATACTTCATGCAGGAAAAGTATGTTTCTTCACTCCAGTGACTTTGGGATTCTTTTGGCCAATGGGACGTAAACAGACATTATACAAGGTCCAAGCAGAAGTTTTAGATGCACTTTCATGGTTTGACTCTCTTTCATTCTAAGAAATTTTTCTTGTATTATTTATTTGCTAGTTTTCTATTTTCCTTTATTTCTGGCTTTTTTCCCCCTTCTGCAACTCCTGTTAGTGGGATCATTGATTTTCTGCACTGATTCTCTACCTTAATTCATATTTTTCAACCAACTGACTTAGTTCCTTTCACTTTCTGAGAATTTACTCAATTTTACATTACAATCCTTTTGTTGACTTAAAATCTTGGTATGAACAGCTAGGTAAAATGCATTGTCACTTACTGAAAGTCCTAAGGCTGGTAAAGGAAGAGTTTTGCAAGGGAGTTCTATTTCAGACATATTAAATTTGACCACTCTTAGAGATGAAAAAATTTGGACTTAGATTCAATGTTTTAGAAAGAGATATTAATTTGGCTCTTATGAGCTTCTACATGGGATTAAAGTCAATGGAATGGATGAGATCACTAAATGAAAAAAATATATGGTTAGAAAGAAGTCCTACAACCAAGCTATTAGGAGCTCCAAGAATTGGAACTTGGGTAGAAGATTATGAGATAGCAAGAAACTGAGAAGGAGTTATGATTAAGACAGGAGTGAATGTTGCAGAAACCAAGAGATTATTAATTGCTATCATAAATGTATGTTAAATGTGCTTTTTTACCACAGAGAAGAGAACAATCAATTTTTCCTGAGTGGGTTGGGGAAATTTTCACAAAATTTTTGACACGCCTTAAAGGATTAGTATTATTTCACTAGAGAGATAAATAGGAGTGGAAGGGAAAACATTTCAAATAAGAAAAATAGCATAAGCAAACTTCCAAGAGTGTGGAAGGCAAGATATGCATGTGGAAGAGTCCATGGAGAAAGAAACATTAGGTGACATAGAGAGTAAGGCTGGAAATTAGGTTGGAAGAGAAAGGTGGTGTCTAATTAAGAAGCACCTTGTATGTCCTACTAATATACATAACAGTATGAGAGCAGTATCCTGTGATAGCAATAGTTGGTGTTTATAGAGTCTTTGCAATGTTTCTGGCCTCATGACAAGCAGTATCATGTATTATCTGACTGAATTATTTAAAAATTTCTGAGAGGTAAATATGCCTGTGTTTCATTTTAAGAACAAAAACGTATAACAAGACTAAGAGAGTGACTTAACCTACTTTCATTGTATTAGTCAGTAAAAGCTTACTGCTGTAATAAATAAACCTAGTGCTTCAATGACTTAACCCACGGAAATTTATTTCTTACTTACATAAAGCCTAATAGTATATGTATTAGAAAGCATTTCATACAGTGATTTGGGGATCCAGGCTTCCTCCATGTTGTGGTCCTAACCCCCGATGAGTTCTCTGAGCCCTGTAAATTTATCCAGAAAACGAGAAAAAGAATGTGGAGAAGATTATCACCCACCATTACATGCTTAGCCACTTGAAGCATTTTCTGCATTGTATCAACTCTTATTTTCTGCTTCCTTTCATTTTCCATGAAGTATCAAATGTTTGGTAAATGGTTGAACATGTACTTAGGAGGGTGTCATAAGTGAGAAATTTTTTGTTATATGCATCACAGATTTTTAGAAATATATAAGAGCAATTCTTAGTCACTGAAAAGCCACTCTATCTCTTAAGGAGAGCAATATCACCAGTGCTGTGTAACTCAAGTCCTCGGCTCCCCTTGAAGTTTAGTCCACCATGGGCATCTCCTCTGAGCATGTGGGGTGGTTAGAAATCTCTATAGGCAGAAGATCTCACCTGCTTCCTCCATTTGTCTCCACAATTTCTACCTTGAACATTTCTAGGAGATCTTCCGTTTGCAAAATTGGATGGTGATGACTTGGTGATGAAGGGAGCAATGTGGGTTATGAGCCACTGATATCCCTCCTGTAGTGGGGTCACATAGTGGCCTTAGAAAGATCATGTCCACTCAGAACCTCAGAATGTGTCCTTATTTGTAAATAGGGTATTTGCAGTTAATGATCTCCATATGAAACCTTTCTGGGTTTAGGATGGGCTTTCAACTCAATTACTGGTATCTCTATAAGAAGAGAAGAGGACAAGGAAAGATTGAAAAAGAAGGCCATTGAAGACAGAGGAAGTGAGAGTTGTGTTTCCACAGGCTAAGTGAAACTGGAAGAAGGAAAGAAGGATTCTCTCCTGGGGTCTTCAGAATGAGAATGGCCTTGCCAACACCTTGATTTCAAGCTTGTGGCCTCCAGATTGCCAGAGAATGAATTTCTGCTGTTCTAAGCTACTCAATTTTTAGTAAATTGCTTTAGCATCCTTGGTAAACAAACACACTCTGATCTATACCTAGTTTTCACTTTGAACAGACTAGAAACTGCTGAGTTATTTTTCAATTTGCTTTCTCTCAGCATTTCCTAAAATTAATCAGGCACCATTTTCTATAAATTTTACTATGAAATCTTTTGGGTTTATTACTGTCTGCATTCACTGTCTGTCCTCCTCCAGCTTATGTCTCAGAGTTTAGGGATTCATTATCACTAGCCTAGAATTGCAATATCTTCCCTGTTTTTAGTCTCTCTTTCAATCCCCATTGCAAGCATGTTTTTTTTTCCTTGAAATTATATATGATCAGACTGTCCTTTCCCCAGGAGCCGGGAAATGATTGAGCCTATTATATATCAAAGCTAAGCTAGTAAAATAATGCTTTGTAGCCTAGAACTCTAGGCCTCTTTCAGCATAACAAAATACAAAGGTTATCTGCCAATTCCCTAAAATTAGATTTCAAAGTATACATAGACAGTCCTCCTCTTTTCTTCTTTCAGGACTTCCAAAGCAACAGGAAAAGATCAGAACAGTGGACGATGTGTGTATTCAGGGTTTCTTTAGGACTGCTGTGACAAATTATTACAAATTTGGTGGCTTAAAACAAAATAAATTTATTCTGTCACAGTTTTGATGAGAGATTCTGGGCATGGATCAGATAGATCTGCCTCCAAGGGCTGCCTCCACTTACTCCTTCTGGAGTATTGAGCAGTGCACTTGAACTCTGGGGCCCCCAGTCCGCTTATCTGGGAAACAGGAATAGTATATTCTTAATTCATATGTTGGTTAAGGGAATTAAAGGAAACAATTCAGACAAACAATGTAGCTTAACGGGTTGCAAACATTGTGAACACTAGTTATTGGTAATATTTAGCAAAGCAAGATTTCCATGAGTATCAGCAGTCATATTAACAGACATAAAGTATCTGTTCTCATTTTCCTATCACATCAGGCATCAGTATGGGCAGAGGATGCATGGCATTCAAAATGAAATCATAGGACCTGGAATCAGGCAGAACTAATTTGAATCTCAACTCCACTAGCGCTGCCATGGACTCTTTTCTTAACTTTTTGTAAGTGTTAGCATCGTCATATCTAACATTGGATTACTAATGGCACCTACTTCATAGGATGGCTTTGAATATCAAGAAAGAGAAGGTAAGTAAAGTACTTCGCATAGACTTTGCACGTAATAAACAATTGCAAAATGATAGCTACAATATTATTAAGATAATACTGTCATCTACTCTGATTCTACTAAGCACCAGACCCTATAACAAGTCATTCTGCAGATTATTTCCTTGAAGTCTGGGGACAATTTGATGAGTTAAATACTGCCATTGTCTTCACTTCACAGTTGAGAAAGCACAACTCTAGTGACTGCTACAAAGTTCCAGGGTTAGTAAGTAGAGGATGGAGCTAGAGCTCAAACCCACAAAGTCTAGCACCAGAACAGCCTCCTAAACATCTAATACCATAAAAAGCATTTAATACACTTTAATAGGATACGTTGTCTGCCCTGAGCACTCATTAATGAACTCTTTTGGACACCCAAGACCCCATGCTAAGCCAGGGGTCAGTAATCCAGAGTGAGGGCTTCTCAGTTAAGACCTTAGAACTCATATCTGGCATGCCAGGGCTTTGCAGAGCTTGAGGATGGGGCAGAAAACTGCTTTGAACTACAAAATCTACAAACTAGACATTGGGGAGAACAACATGAGGGCTCAGTGTCCCCAAAACAAAGAAGTTTTATAGATCCAGCAAGTACCAATAAAGCCACCAGATCATTTGTAATAATTCATATTAACTTTCCCAAACACATGAGCTGATCTCTCCCCTCAAGAAAGTTCTTTTTGAATTTATATACTATTGAATTTGAATACTTTATTGTTTTATAAAAATTAAAAGAATACACAGTGCATTTCTAAATAAAATACCAAAACTTCCAGAGAAGTTTTGGCATACTATAATATTTTAATTATAGACTTAAAATTGTATTATTTATTTATCTGAAAATTAAAGAAAATATGAGATAAAATAAATGTTTATAGCTTGAAATTTTCTTAATAAATGACAATCAAATTGTGTTTATGGATATTAAATGATGGGACATCAGATTATCACATATAGCAAAATGTAAATCATACAAATCCCTCCTTGCTGCTTTCCTAAATCCCTATATTCCCATTTCTAATTGTCCATTTACAATAGGAAAACCAGATCCTATTTATTCACAAACTAGCATTTTATTGCATCCAATTTCAAACTTTTAATCACTACTCCTCTGCAGAAGAAGCTCTGAGAATATTCCCTCTTTTAGTTCCCTGTTTCTAAAGGCAGGAACAAGGCACCCAATGCTATTTGGAACCAGCTGAGTCACCTCCAAGTACCTTCAGGCAGTTGATTCCAGAGGCTTTTATTCATGAAAACCACTGAGGCCACCATGCAACTCTAGCCTGGGAGGTTGCCATGGCAACATGTGAACATGACCCCACAAATGCAGATGCAAGTGTAGTCACATCCAGCACAGTCGACAAAAAGACACCACGCAACACCCAGCTGCACATAGGGTATAAAATCATCAATATGTCAGCTTGGAAAATACATTGAAGTAAAGTCATATTATATATACACCCGCTTGAGCATTGATTCCGGTAGCCCGGGATTCCGTTTGAATCCCCCTTTTTTCCCTCACCCTCAATAGCCAATCTTTATTATCAGCTTCCATATGGAAAACGTGTCCTCTTATCTCCATCTCTCCATTTCCATCACCTTGGACTAGATCATCGCAATCTTTCACTAAGATGACTGCAACAGTCTCTGGTCAATTAACTTATCTCCTGCAACATTCCATGCTCCTCACACCACTCCAAGGATGAACCTCACCTAGATGTTACTTTCTAAACACCACATTCCAGTAAAGGAGCCAGGCTTGGAAGGCAGAAACAAGATGTACCTGGAATAATTATGACAAACAAACAAATAAGGAAGTACCCCAAAACTGATGGGAATACGTTGAAAGAACAAATGACCCAGGTTAAATGAGCTGCCACTGGCCAAGTAAAGACAATTTGTGCTGCAAAATGAATAATGCAGGGATAGATTTTACACCATAGATAAAACCAGAATCTATGAGTTCGTACTGAGAATAAATGAGTAAATACATAAGCAAGTAAACAATTTTTAAGTAAGAAATAAGTAAAAAGAATGATAAGTAAAGTAAAAAGAACGGAAGAGTTATAAAATTTAACCATCATAATCATAATTGGTTCAGGTAAGTATTACCAGTAGTGCTAAACACCACTAAGTAAAGTTTAATAAAAAACTGCATGTTTACAGATTCTCAAAGTATCCCCCAAGAAAGGGAAAAATGATAAACTTTCTAGTGTAGAAACCTAGCAGATTTTTCCACCTTAAACAATTAGTCAAAGTTAATACCACTAATTAATGGGACAAAGTGAACAGCTTATTTTCTAATGTAATGAAGTAAGAGAGTCATAATTTCTGTAGTATTCCTGTAAAAGGACATCGCTTCCGTGGTATTCCTGCCAAAAATGCATCACCTGAATGTAATCATGATGGAGCATCGAACCACTTCAAATTAAAGGGCTGTGAGTTTGTACCTCAGTTGACCTATACTCTTCAAAATGTCAATGTCAGGAAAGACAAAGGCTGAGACCTCTTCTAGACCAAGAAGACAAAGAAGTCGTGGCAATTGGATGCAGTGTGTGATCCTGGAATGAATCCTGGATCCAGACAATGGGGGTAATTGTTTGTAAAGAACTTACAGAGACAATTGGAAAACATAATGGTTTTTTTGTTTTGTTTTGTTTTTTAGGCAGCGTCTCACTCTGTCACCCAGGCTGGAGTGTAGTGGTGCAATCACAGCTCACTGCGACCCCCGCCTCTGGGGTTCAAGCAATTCTCCTGCCTCAACCTCCTGGGTAGCTGGGAGTATGGGCGCCCACCACTATGCCCGGCCAATTTTTGTATTTTTAGTAGGGACAGGGTTTCACCATGTTAGCCAAGCTGATCTCGAATGTCTGACCTTAGGTGATCCACCCGCTTCAGCTTCCCAAAGTGCTGGGATTACAGATGTGAGCCACCACACCCAGCCTAAATATTCTTTATATATTAGATAGTACATTAATTGTATAATTAATACATTTGGTGATTGCATTGGAGTTACATAAGAGGATGTCCTTTTACCTTGCAGATACTGAAATACTTTTGGGTAAAGGGCCATGATGTCTATAACCCCCATTTGAATGGCACAGTAGCAATAACAATAACAATAATAATAATTATTTTCTATATAAAGAGAGGATACATGATAAGTCACAAATTTAGAGTGTAAAGAAATTCATTGTACTATTTTTGCAAATTTTCTATTCATTTTTTCCAAAATAATTGAACATTTCAAAACTAATTCTTAAATATATATTTTTTCTGATTGTCTTAAATCTCTTCAATAGTTTCCCATTTCTGTTATAGTAAAATTAAATTCCTAAAATGTCCCAACCATCACTGTAGCCTCACACAGATCGAATCTAATGATCCCATGGGTTTCTTTCATTTCCAAGAAAATGCCGTGAGTTTTCACTATCTTCTGATACTTTCTTTTCCCTATTTGCATATTTGGGATCTATCTATCTATCTATCTATCTATCTATCTATCTATCTATCTACCATCTGTCTCATCTTTTCCTTTCTTTATTTTATAAAGCACCCAGATTAATAAAGGTCAGCTCCTTAGAGAAGTCTTCTCTGCCTAATCCACTCCTGTTCCCAGTTTTCTCTATCAATCCTTCGCCTATTTCCATCATAGCACTTTCAAAACTGATGTTATTCAATTTCATCACCTGTTTTCTTATTTGTCAGTAACAGTCATTTGAGTTTACCCGATGCTTCAAAAGTCAGGAAATACAAATACCTTGTCCACTGCCCTATTTCCACCCTAGTGCCTTAGCAGAGCAGGGCCACCTGAAAGAATGGATACGCTTAGATGCCTATTTGCCAACCATTCATGCAATGACGGGCTAGGCAAATACATATGGTCTCCCTCCAGTTCCTTCCTACCTCCGCCTCTTTAATAGCTCAGTAGTTGCAAAGGAACTCCTCTCCCTCTCCATTTCTCCCTAGCCCTTTACCCCAGTGGTCCCCATGGGATCATTCACGGAGTTTCCTGCTCTGTACTAAAGGTTAGCTTGATACATACAGGTCTAATGCAGCCAACCCTTAGTGTTCTCTATGTAACAAAGTGATTTTCCAGCCTCTGTCATTTGAAACTAGTGCATCCTGAGTAGGTCCATTCCATTCTTGAGTGCCTTTCAGGATTAGAAAGTCTTTTATTTTAGTTCTCTTTCATTTGTCATTGCACTAACCACAGTTCTTGACCCACTCAGAAAAATCTTAATCTCTTTTCTATATGACAATGTTTCCGATATTTGAGGTTTCTTATTTTTCATTCCTAGCTTTTCTCCGTTGGTCTTTTCTCCTTTGGTTTTATGAAAAACATCTCTCTCCCTTTTTGAGAAAATAAATGCATATTTCTTTGGTATTGGAATATTTTGTCAGTGTCTTAGTTGGGGAGGGGAGCATTTTCTTCATGTCTCTGCTGTGAATTAAAGCAAAAATGAGTGAAAAGAATATGATACCTGGTTTTACCCTTTTAAGTCAGTGAAACGTGCTATTTCTAAAAGCACTGAGACTATATTCCCTTTCTGAGCTTTATTGAAGGTTTTCTTCAGATACATTCTCTCTCAAATTAAGCTTTCTTTTATTGCAATTTAGTGTACATGAAGTAAATGGCCATGTCTATGTGAAGAACACTAGCATTTGAGGACTTATGTTATGTCACTGCTTACTTTATGTTACTATGTCATTTCTTTTCCATGTTGTGCTTATCATCTGGGTATAATTATCCTCATTTTTTACATTAGGAAATGAAGGAGTTAAATAATTTGTCCCAAAGCAGACAACTCACAAATGAGTAAGACTGAATTTCTACCTTCATTTTATATCAAGTTGTTCAATGAAACAAAAAGAACTTAAAGAATAAAACACTGTAAATAAATTAGCCAGATGCTGGTACTAAAATTGCAAAAACAGAATAGACATGCAACAAACCATTAAAGAAGATTACTAAATGCAATTAAGAAAAAAAAAGATCTGAAGCAGTGTTTGATCACAAGTGAAATATTAGTACATACCTTTCTAGTGGTTGGCACAGAAGTAATGTTGGCAATAGGATTTGAGGAAAAGAGGTGATATAATAATATAACATTAAAGTGAAAGACTGAGTAATCCTTTTAGCAAGTCAGATCCTTATTATCATAATGCCTAATATTGATCATCAGCCTTTAAAAAATTCTAGAATAATTGGAGAGCGTTCAAGAAATACAAACAGAAATAATGAAATTGGCAAAAAATAGTATAATAAGGCACCCAAATTACTTGCTAAAAATGAATATACAAATTAATGAATGAAATTGGCTCTTTATACTAGAACAAAAAAATATACGAAATGGTGACCTGATTACAATCTTGAAGGATTGAATGGGGTTGTTCTCTGCATCTGTAGAGATTTTAAAAGCGATATTTAAAAGGGGATCTTTTCATGAGATTTTAAGAATAACTCCTCTGTCATCAAAATGACACAATAGTGAAATAGAGTGTCTTATAAGTAGTGGACAGATGTTCATAAATAATTAAGAACAGAATAGAAAATGATTTGTTAGAAATGATTTTGACTTTTGGGGTCAGAATGCATGGGTCTAGACGATCACTTCCATTGTAACCCTTTCCCCTCACTCAAGGACATCCGGTTTAATCCATTCATTGTCATAAAAATAAAAATCTCTCTCCCATTAAATATCTCAACCGAAGTCCCACTGAATACATTCCTAAGTTTAACAATTATTGCCCACAGAAATAGCAAATTAAGATCAATAACAGTGACAAGTAGCTTCTGTATTTGTCCATGTTCTCTGAGAAACAGTGGTCAAGACTGAATCTAATGTGAAAGAAAATCTTAAGGAAAACACCTGTCACTGAAAATGGGAAGAGGCTGGGAGTGCCATCAGATCTCCATGCATTTCTATCTCAAGTGAAGGAGAGAAGGGAGAAAGGAAGCTTGGGTGGAAACATCTTAGACTGCAGAGCAGTTTTAAAGGGAATTCAGCAAGACTGTTGAGGAGTCCTTGACCCAAAGTCACCTGTCAGAAAGAATCTACTCATCACCTGATCTCCCAGGAACTGTCTGTCTCGGCGTCTTTGCCAAAGTCATTAGCACTCACACGGCAATCAATTTCTGAATCACCAGCTTATACCCTAAATCAGTTTCACTTTCTTCAAAAGTCTGAAAGGCACTTTCCCATGTCCACCAAAGTCACAGTTTCTTATGTCCTAATTTTGTGCCACTCACTGTGTCCAATACCCTGAGACGTGTTGAATTTTTACAAAACTGCCCAATATCCCATCTCTTTGACTCACAAGTTTTGGCTCTTAACCTCCACTACCTGCCTCCTGCAACACTATTCCACCTCCCTCTATGGCATACCACCCCAATCACCCTTTAACAATGTCCAGAAGTCATAATTTAGGCTATGATTTCAAGCTATTTGTGGGTGCTTTTCGTTGTGATAGAAAGAGAAGGAATAGATCAATCTAACCCTTCAAATGTTTAAAAAGTGTACATGGGCAAGAGCTTCATGTCTAAAACACCAAAAGCAATGACAACAAAAGCCAAAATTGACAAATGGGATCTAATTAAACTAAAGAGCTTCTGCCCAGCAAAAGAAACTACCATCAGAGTGAACAGGCAACCTACAGAATGGGAGAACATTTTTACAATCTACTCATCTGACAAAGGGCTAATATCCAGAATCTACAAAGAACTCAAACAAATTTATAAGAAAAGAACAAACAAGCCCATCAAAAATTGGGCGAAGGATATGAACAGACACTTCTCAAAAGAAGACATTTATGCAACCAACAGACACATGAAAAAATGCTCATCATCACTGGCTGTCAGAGAAATGCAAATCAAAACGACAATGAGATACTATCTCACACCAGTTACAAAGACAATCCATAAAATGTCAGGAAACAACAGGTGCTGGAGAGGATGTGGAGAAATAGGAGCACCTTTACACTGTTGGTGGGACAGTAAACTAGTTCAACCATTGTGGAAGACAGTGTAGTGATTCCTCAAGGATCTAGAACTAGAAATACCATTTGACCCAGCCATCCCATTACTGGGTATATACCCAAAATATTATAAATCATGCTGCTATAAAGACACATGCACACACATGTTTATTGCAGCACTGTTCACAATAGCAAAGACTTGGAACCAACCCAAATGTCCATCAATGATAGACTGGATTAAGAAATGTGACACATATACACCATGGAATACTATACAGCCATAAAAAAGGATGAGTTCATGTCCTTTGTAGGGACATGGATGAAGCTGGAAACCATCATTCTCAGCAAACTATCACAAGGACAAAAAACCAAACACTGCATTTTCTCACTCATAGGTGGGAATTGAACAATAAGAACACTTGGACACAGGGTGGGGAACACCACACACCGGGGCCTGTCCTGGGGTGGGGGGAGGGAGGAGGGATAGCATTAGGGGATATACCTAATGTAAATGATGGGTTAATAGGTGCAGCACACCAACATGGCACATGTATACATATGTAACAAACCTGCACGTTGTGCACATGTACCCTAGAACTTAAAGTTTATAAAAAAAAAATAAATAAATAAATAAAAATAAAAAGTGTACTTTGATGAACAGCACAAATTCCCTTAATAGGTTTGTACACAATTTGTGACCCAGCATTTTCATGATCACTACTTACCAGTAGCTATATGTTCGTGAAGACCTCTCAGTATGTGTTATACTCATATTGCTTATATATTTCTGTTGTAGATTTATCTTATTTCTGAAAGTCTTAAACACAACCAGCATTTACCTCCTGTGCATACATGCCTCCTACATCTTGAAATGCATTTTCCTTTTATCCTTTTCCAATGCTACTTCAATTTATCATCTTGTATTTTGGGACTGTTGCTTTTATCACTTGCTTTTCAACTTGATCTCATTGAGAAGTTTTACGAATATGCTTTGTGTTCCATCTGAGCTTTTAAGCAACAAACACTAGGTCTAAGCACCAAATTTGCAAACAAAAATTCCACCAATTATTTGCTTTTTCTGAATATGCCTTTGATTCTCTTCTGGAACATGATTTCATCAACTATCTAATTAACAGCAATTGGGTGTTTTCTTTTTTTCAATTTTAAAAATTATTTTTATTAAGGTACACCTCACATGCAATGAATCAAGCTATTTAAAGTATAGTCTGTGATTCTGGCACACAAATGAAGTCACGTAAACACCAGCACAATCAAGGTGTAGAATAGCTTCATCACCTCCCCAAATTCCCTCGTGGATCTCTGTTGTTAGCTCCTACCCCCACCATCAGCTCCTAATAACCATTTATCTTTCTCCATCTCTGTAGTTTTGGCTTTTCAATTAGAGTATATCAATGGAAACATATGATATGTAACCTTCATGTCTGGCCTCTTTCACTTAATATAATGAGATTCATATATGTGAACATCTAGAGATAGGAGAAAATTATATCTGTTGCAGAAAGATTAATTTGGTAAATTTATTTTATTTAACACATTATCCCTATGATTTACTGAGTTCCTATCCATGTGTCACACCATGGACTTGTTGCTTTCCCTATATCATCCCATTCCATCCTTATTACAATCCAGCAATGACAGTATTAAGACATCCATTTACAGATAATAAAATTGAGGGTCAGAAGATTTAAGTAACTTATCTGGTATCACAGTTAGTAAATAAGTGATGTGCAACTCTTAGTTGTAAATGTCCACATTCAAAGTCTATGCATTTTCAATTGCACTATTGCTTCAGCCTTAACTTTGCCTTAGAATATAATCTAAAGTAACATTTTAATGCTGCTATATATAAACTTTCATCTGTAAAGCCAAATAGTGCAACTTCCATCTGTAATAATGACATAGAAATGGCTGTTCTTCTACTGTATCTATTGTAAAACTTGGCTGGTTATAAAAATATTTTTATTCTGTTCTATACTCTTGTTTCACTATACTAGATGGTCCCAATTTTTATGTTTCAGTTCTAAAATACTCTTGCTATTATTAATAGATCTACTTTTTGGGCAAACTGGCACAAAATCTTTTACTTGTTTTGAATCTATTTTAATTATATAAGCATAAGAATGAAACATATTAGGATATGCATGCATATACCAAAATGATCTAATGTTCAGCATTTCAATAACATAATATGTTGATTTGGATTGTGAACTACTATGTTTAAATCACATAAAGAAAACTCATAGATACTTATGAAATCCAGAAGTTGTTTTATAGACAGTTTATATAAAATTAACATTGAATCATAAAATTGAACATGATTTTTGTAAAGAACAAAAATTCAGAAAAATTTATTTTAAATCCAGAAAAAAAAGGCAGAAAACCTTTGCACTTTTTCATGAATGCACCTTAGGAATTCACACAGAAGCTCCTTCATATTTTCCACCCCACCTCATAATCTCTCATATAGAAATAACTTTAAACAAATTATGTCTGTAGTCTCCACTGATATTATAGCATTGACTTTGGGAGGTAGACATCATGAATTTAAATCCCAGCTCTGCCTTTATTTTGTGCTTTTGTTTTTTAGTCATGTGCTTTATCTTTTTTAATCTTATTTTCTGCCTAAACTTATTTTCTCTTTCCTTATCTTCATTACTTAAAATAATAATAAACTCTATCATTGGTAATTTATCATTGTAACCCTATCATTGGTAATAATAAACTCTGTCATTGGTAATTTATCATTGTAACTCTATCATTGGTAATAATAAACTCTGTCATTGGTAATTTCAAACATACAAAATGTTCTACCATTTTGAAACAAGATAGAAAATTTTAAAATATACATCTACATGCATACATATATAGCCTGAATTTTCCTCTACTCACAAACTTCGGGGTCTAACATCTAATATGAAGAGTTAAAAGCAAATTTCATGAAGTGTAGGCCTATTTACACCTCCTCATTCTCCATTTCTCAGGATTTCATGGCTGTCTCTAACAGCTCCATGAATTCTTCAAGGCAGTCTTACCTGCACTCATGGATCAATGTGGCCTCGGCAATTCCAATATCCACCATACAGTCCATTTAGACCCTTCAGCTCTGTGTTTCTCCATTGCCATGGTTATCTGCTACCCCAGAGTTTGATGTTAATTCTAATGGATTCGAATGGTGCTATCATAGCTTGGCTGTTTTCTGACTAAGTCTTTCAAGTAATAAGTTGAATGTGTCTGACCCTATATGAACATACATCTGTGAGGGTCTCAATGCTGAGCTATTGGGTTTTCCCTACATATATTTACGTCATCATGAATAGGGTGATGAGATGAATTGAGATATCACTGGCTTCCCTATACCACAACCACAATTTCTTTCCAGCCATGAGACCTTATTGCTGAAGCTACTTGCCATGAAACAATTCCTTATTAATTTAAAGCAAGGCCTTAAGCCAGAAAATGGCAAGTTTCTGTGTGTGCTCTCCCACATCTACCGCTACAACCACAAATCTTTTTCAGACGTAGCTGGGGTGCCTCAACTCAGATTAAGGACACAGTTTTTGAGTTTTTATTTTGTATTGTTTTACCTCCAGTCTCACATCCAGCCATGTAAATTAACAGATACAAGCAAGAGTTTGGAAACGGTCTCCACAAAGTAAATCTCTGAGTCTCAGCTCCATTGCCATGTAGATCTCTTCTACAGAAATAAGGGCTGAGAACTGGCAGTCTATGTAAGATGCTGGGCATTATAGGCTATCATGTAGTGGGTATTCAGTACATCTGATTGTCCTTTCCTTGCTTGTAGGAGGTGAAGATCCTTCTCATAAAGCACCTTTTCTCATTTTTTAGTGTTCTTTCAATGATCTTTATCACATTGCTATGCTAAAAATAGTTTATAGGTATTTACTGGGTGAACAAATAAAAGCTTGAGTAAGAATGATAAACAATATTTAATAGAAAGACAAACAAAATTATCCCTATGTGAAAATCTTACCACTTAACTGCCTTGTGTCCCATTTCCTAAGATGTATAATGAAACATCAAGATAAAATGATTCATTTCTGGATTCCTTATATTTCATAAAACATTGAATCAACTAGATGAATATAGATAAAACTTCAAAGCTATAGTCTAAGCAAAGACTTTCAAAGCCTAATCAAACCTCAGAAAAAGATTAAAAGTACATTTTGCAAATAATGATTGACACTATAATTAAAAAGGTGAAATTGTCAATTACACTAAAATCTGTACACAGTACACTAACATTTTTTAAAGTGTTTTATTTGACCATAAAATGAATTTAATTCTTCTTGCTTCACCAAATGAAACATTATATTTGCTTTGAAATAGCTTACCTTTCTGTTTTAAATTATTCAGAAAGCTAAGATATATCTCTGGCATATTTTCATTATAAATGTCCAAATAACTTTGTCTTGTAGGAAATGTCACTTTAAAATGAACAATTATAAAAGATGAAGGGATTTAATATTTCCATCTCAACGATGGTTTAAATAGGCTATTGTTATCAAGACTTTGATATTATTATATCGACTTTCTTATGTGATGATCTCTTCATTTAAGCTAATCACACTCTCACAATCAGAGTAAATTTCATCCATCTCCTAGAGAAAGAGAAATGTAATAAATATTATAACAACAAGAAAATGTCTTCATAGTCACAGTAACAAGACTCAATCTGGTCTTACTCCCTCATATTTGCCTGTGATAGTGTCTGCAATTGATCTGATTCATTCTCTGTCATTCCACTATCAAATTAATGTACATACTTTATAGACCTATTTGGATCACTAGGTTTAAAATTATAAAGAAGATTTATACAGAAAAAAACAAATTATCCCGTTTAGAAAACACCTGTGTGTTTATTGATAATGCTTGGTGGTTTGAGGTGATTTATATCAGCATGAATATTGCCTGTTATTCAAATGCAGTCAAATATTTTAGAGGTATATTTCATATTGGTTTCTCCATTTCTATAATCCTTCAGGATACTGCAGTGTTATTATGGTATTTTAGTTGTTTTAAATTTTTCACAAAATCACTATTTGTAATTTCATTCAATTTCAGACACTCATTCATTGATCTAAGATGGTTAGCATGATTCCTAGTGGCAATTATTTACTAAAAGATAACAGTTAGCTGGTAATTAAGTCCTATTGAATAAGTAGTTCCTAGCGCTAGCTAACTGAGAAATATAAGCTTCTTTTACTAAAGTTCTTGGATAGCCTCTCTTCACAACCCTATACAAATGATTTATTGGATGTCAAGGACCCTCCTTAGTGGAACTTAGGTATCGGTCCTGGAACCTTTTTTAAATGTTTTAAGACTGTGAATTATAATACCTAGATTTCTCTTCTTTCTCTTTCATCTTATGGACCTCTTTCTCAAGACCCTTTTTCATGGAAGAACCCCTTGTACATCTAAGTAATACACACTTTCCTCCAAAGGAGAGACTTAAATCACACTGGTTTCTGTGTAGAAGATGGAAGTACTGTTTGTTTTGTTAGAGTCTACCTGGTTTCCAATATTCGACATCCATGATGAGTGGATAGGCAAAGGAGATAAAGGACTACATGTCCCTGATTTTAAGCAGGGAACATATTTTCAAGCATAAAAAAGCAATAAAAACATAGATAAGTCCATGAATTGGCATCTTCATGTAAATTATATTCACAAAAATAATAAATTATTTTCAAATTAAAAATTAGAACCATTAGGCCAGGTGCGGTGGCTCACACCTGTAATCCCAGCACTTTGGAAAGCTGAGGTGGGCAGATCACCTGAGGTCAGGAGTTTAAGACCAGCCTGGCCAGCATGGCAAAACCCCATCTCTACTAAAAATAAAAAAGTTAGCCGAGTGTGGTGGTGCATGTCGGTAATCCCAGCTACTTGAGAGGCTGAGGCACAAGAATTGCTTGAACCTGGGAGGTGGAGGTTGCAGTGAGCTGAGATCATGCCACTGCACTCTAGCCTGGGAGACAGAGCGAGACTCTGTCTCAAACACAAATTAGGACCACTGTAGGCCTTAAAATTAAGGTCTATATACCTATAAATTGTCTTTATTTCAAATTAGGAATTCAAATTTATTATTCATAAAGACAAAGATAAACGTGAGCTATTTTAAAAAGATCCTAGAGCATCGTAAAAGGGCAGTAAGGCAGTATCAAAAAAGTAATGTCTAATTTTAAATCTTTTTACAGAAAAGTATCTAAAAAGCTATTTTATAGTTATTACTTTCTAAGGCATTAAAATGATAGTTTTTAAGCTACTAGTGATTTTCACACAAACATAAATACATACTTATATTTATTTATGTTTTAAATATTTTAACATATTTTAAATATTATCACTTTTGACTGAGGATTAATGTCAGGAGCCAGGATAACTGTGCCTTTTTGAGTTTTCAATTCTCAGTTTTTCATTGTCAAACATTACTTATTTACTCTGTGAGTAAATAAGATACAACCACGAAACAAAAAGAATTTATTTGTGTAAGACTTGTCCACAGGGCCAACCACTGAGAAACGGAAGGGCTGAATAACAGGGCTTTTTGTTTCAACGTTATTCAGTATTCATCCATTTTATACTGGAGCATCTACCATACCAAGCAATGTCTAGATGCTGAAGATTCAATAGTGAACAAGACAGAAGGCCCATCCCGACATATCAAATCTGGGGGCTTAAAAGCATCAAAATACAATGTGATGAATGATATTCAGAGATATGTTTAAACAGGCATGAGATCAGAGTGGATGGAGCCATACATAATTCTAGGGAAAGGTTTCACAGAGGAGGAAGCACTTGGGCTGAATCTTTTTTTTTTTTTTAAGTAAATTTTGTAAACATTATCTCCCACTCTGTAAACCCAGCAATCCCATTACTGGGTATATACCCAAAGGAATATAAACCATTCCATTACAAAGATATAGGCACGCCTATGTTCATTACAGCACTATTCACAATAGCAAAGACATGGAATCAACTCATACGCCCATTAGTGATAAACTGGATAAAGAAAATGTGGTACATATGCACCATGGAATACTATGCAGTCATAAAAAGGAACACGATCATGCCCTTTGCAGGGACATGGATACAGCTGGAAACAATAATCCTCAGAAAACTAATGCAGGAACAGAAAACCAAGCACCACATGTTCTTACTTAAAGATGGGAGCTGAACAATGAGAACACATGGTCACAGAGAGGGAAACAACACACACTGGGGCCTGTTGGGAAGTGGGGTAGAGAGAGGGAGAGCATTAGGAAGAATAGTTAATGCATGCTGGTCTTATTACCTAGGTGTTGGGTTGATAGGTGCAGCAAACTACCATGCCATGTGTTTATCTACGTAACAAACCTGCACAGCCTGCACATGTATCCCGGGACTTAAAATAAAAATTTCAAATTAAAAAAAAAGTAAAGTAAATTTTGTGTGTTTTACAAATCATAAAAATAATCAAAACTCATTACAAAGTTGGAAAATATAGAAATGTAAGAAGAAATAAGAAAATACAATCTTTGCTAACATTTTGGTATATTTCATTCAATGTTTTTAGTGCAAAGGGGGCTTATATTTTATGTAGCAAAATTCATGGTGTATATAAAATGTTTCAAAATAGCACTATGCCATAAGTAAGTTTTTATCTTATTATATAGTATTGTAAGCATCATTTTGTTCAGAAGCTTCTTTTTAATCAAAAGAGCAATTCATACATGTCACAAAAAATACCACAAGCACATTAGAAAAATTTAAATCATCTGAAGTCTTTCCAATGTTCCCATGACCTGTTTTCCCCTGTTTTTGTTTCTACATTTAATTTGGCATGTTGGGATACAATTTACATAAACATCCTCCCATAATTTGTTGATTTTTAATATTTGGCTATTTTAAATAATTCAGAAAGGAACATCATTGTTCAGAATTTTTTTTTTTTTCGCATTTGGGATTATTTCTCAGAAATAGATTATAAAATATAGAATTGCTGGTGACATGGTTTGGCTGTGTCCCCACCCAAATCTCATCTTGAATTATAGCTCCCATAATCCCACATATCATGGGAGGGACCCAGTGGGAGTTAATTGAATCATGGGGGCGGGCTTTTCCCATGCTGTTTTGTAATAGTGAATAAGCCTCACAAGACCTGATGGTTTTATAAAGGGCAGTTCCCCTGAACACTCTCTCGTCTGCAGTCATGTAAGACATGCCTTTGCTCGTTCTTTGCCTTCAGCCATGATTTTAATGTTTCTCCAGCCATGTAGAACTGTGAGTCCATTAAATCTCTTTTTCTTCAAAGTTACCCAGTCTTGGGTCTTTCCTCATAGCAGCACGGGAAAGGACTAATACACTGGGCTACAGAGAAACTGGCTTATACAGGATACATAGACTTGTCAGTGGATTTGGGTGCAGGGATGGGAAGAAGAATATACCCTTCCCAGGCAGAGGAACAAACATCCCCAATTCATGAAGATTCAGGTCTGTAGCTGCCAAACAAGCTTGGCTGGGCTGATGTACAGCTCACTCTTTGATTTAAGGTCTCAGAATGAGCCCTCCTCCAGTGTCACAAGTTGTTCCATGCTGTTCAGGTGTATAAAATCATATTACAAATGCTGAGAACTTCCTCATCTTGTAGAGATGCTAACATTGTAATTACTGAAAGTTATTGGTAGGCCAAGCTACCGAAAATGACCTATAAGACCAGCTGCAGTAAGTGGAAAACATAAAAGGCCTGCTGATTATAGAAGGCAAAATTTTCTTAGGGCCTCAAATAATGATGAATAGTCAGATTGCCTAATTAAGGTCACAGAAAATAATATAATCTGTAAGGTCTCACCAATTCTAAAATTCCGTGTGGCAAAAATAACATCTAATGGTTTCCCTCACTATGATTCTGCTGGACACCTGGCCAGTATAATTACTTCTACCGCAAATTCTTTCGTGAAATGAGGTTTGTTACGTATAAATAAATGAATAGATAGATAATCCTACCAGCAGACGGGGTTTTAAAATATTCCATATAGTTTGTATCTCATTGAAAGACAAGGGAAATTGTTATTCAGAGCAACCGATGTAGAGTACCAGTATAAAAATTCTAAAATCATGCTGTTTTTATAGCCTTTCAATTTTTGAGTGAACTGGTGTCTTCCAAGCAGCCTGCAGCTGTGATAAAGGACCCATTAAATTTTTTTATGAAGTTCACACTTTATTTGCTAAATGGGAAACTGGGGAATAGTAACTACATTGAAGCAAATAGTACTCATCTTACCCTGTAGACCATTTTTCCCAATTTCCTTAGCACAGATTTGTATTAAGGAGTTTAACGAACAGAAGCTACGATATTATAGCATTAGTTTTCAGGGAGTACACAGACTGCATATGAACTGTTAGAATTACCAGGAAGCCTCAATTCCTAAATGTCCACAAAGTAACCTTTCCATCAAATTTCCCAGTCTCCCCACTTTTCCTGCAATTCCAATGAGTAGACCAATTAAGACTTCCTCTAAAACCTATTCTCTTTGAGTGTTTTAACATATTCATTTCCATAGAATGAGAATGATCATTTAGCCTGACCAACAGTTCTATTGTCCCAGTATAATTATTAATAGTGCCCAGCTTCCCTCAAAAATTTGGATGAGAAATGATATGCTCATCCTGCATATAAATGACCCTTACAAATATTTGGGGAGCAAGTTAGACAAAACAATACATTTGGAAATTTAATCACTCTTCACTCTATACACAAAAGAAATGCTCAGTAAAATGAATCTAAAGAACTAAAATCCTTTCTGAGCTCAAAGGCAAGAAAGCAAAATGTCTAAGTGCCAAAAGGAGAAAAAGAAAACCCACAGCCTTAAAGGTAATATTTGAAACCCTGTGGCTAACTGCCAAGGTCTTTGAACCACAAATAAATCCAAGAACTGGAGTTTTGATGCCAGCGATGGGATAAAATTTGGTATCAGAAAACCAGGATGGGGATCCTTTCATTAAAATAGAACCTGGAAAAAAGTTGACTTGCCCACAAATGGTCATGGGAAATTTTCTACCAGCTGGCACAGATCTTTGGCATGAAGGCCATCTGTGGAAACTGAATGACTAAATAGAAATCTGAGCACAGCATTTTTTTAGACTACATGTATTTGAACCACATTTACAAAACCCAGGTTGGATAAAAACCCCAAGAAACAACCCTCTAAAACTGCTCACAACCAGAGATCTCCACAGTGTGAAGAATTTGTCATTTTCAGAGGATATTTTTCATAGAAACCCAGGTCATAAACAAATGCCATAAAAATTTGAGCAAGTCTAACACCAAGAAAGGTTGATTAGAGACACAAAAAGAAGATAATTGAACTGAGAAACTCAAAAGAGAAATCAGACAGAATCTTTAGAAGCATATGTAAACTGTTCAGAGACATAAAGTTATGCCAAACACAAAATAAGAGATCATGATACAGAAACAACCAGATTTAGGAATGAAACAAGTATGAATCTTAGAAATATTTTAAAAGTTGTGGAAATTGTTTTAAAAATTAAAAATTACAGGTTGATTAGACATGGCTGAAAAGGTAATTAATGAAAACAAATAGGAAAAAAGTCAGAAGGACTTGTAAAGTTATAAAAGAAGTAACAGGATTCACAGTGAAACACTTGAATCTGAATCTTGACTCCACCATTTACTACCTATGACCTTGAGAAAGTCACTTAATTTGTATTTCATTTCTTCATCTATGTATTTAGAATAATAATGTACCTATTATGCTGTTTCTGTGAACATTAAATGAACCATGTATAAACCATACAACACATTGCCTGCATTGGCTATTTAGCTAACCAAAGAGCATTATTTTCCCTTTCTCTCTTCTCTCAACAACTGTTTGCTGAGTTCTTAAACACTAATAAATAAAATATTTATGATATAATGAATGTCTACTACACATACCATTCTTTACATTGATTTGCACAATAACAAACCATATAATTTATACGATTAATAAATCATTTTATAGAATAAAAACTGAGACAGGTAAAATAATTTAAATGCTTCAGGTCACAATAGATAGCATACACAGATATTTGACCCAGGAGAATTATATATCAAACCTTACTATATTAACCCCTGATTCTTTTACAGTTATCTTTCAGGAACCAGTAAAAATGATCAATTACTCAGTCAATTTCCCTTGATATAGGCCTGGCAGAGAGAGGATCAGGAAGTGTCAGGCTCTAAAACAGCCTAGTACTTAAGGGCAGATCTCATAAATCCCACCAGAGCTCCCCTTTGTTACCTCACTAGCTGAGCTGACATCCTTTTCTTGGAGACATGGAGGCTGAAATATAATTAGAGATGGTTCTAATTAAAGGTGGATATTTTTCTTCAGAATCGATTTACGGGGTTGGACATACAATTTGGTGATTTTGTTTCAGCTTCATAAGCTCTTTTTAAACATGTGATAAGATTTTGTATTTTATGTCTAGAAAGGGCATCATTTTACAAAATAAAATGAAATAGTACTTTATCACATCAGCTATTTTCAAGGAAACAGTAAGGCTTTGCTTCTTCAGTTAAAAAACAAAATTCCTAAGCATGACATTTTTTATATAAAGGTTTCTAGGAAAAACAAGATGAGGGCATTTTAACTCATTTTTTCAAAATTCAAGAGAAAAATAAGAAGGAAAATAGTGTCATTATGAGAAAACATAATTTATATATCTTTTTAGATTCCAGCCCCTAACAGTGCTTTGTACATGAGTTGTATTCAATAAATATTTGTTGAATTGTTTCAAACTAAGATTTTTTTTTTCAATTTGCTTTGGGGTCTTTAAATTAAATTTCCCCCCAAATAATTAAAATAGAAATATGATCTTTCTGTTCTAACATTGGTATTACCCCTTAGTAACATGAGAACATACATTCTGTCTGCTTTATATACAGTTCTGATGTATAAAATTGTCAATTCATTTTGCCAGATAATAATAGCATGAGTAAATGTTTGGAGTGATTTGCAAATATCATTGCTGTGCTTTGAATGTTTGTGTCGTTTCTAAAATTCATGTTGAAACTTAAATCCCCAGAGTAGCAGTGTTAAGAAGTGGGGCCTTTAGAAGGTGAGTAGGCCGTGAGGGCTCCACTCTTATGAATGAGATTAGAGCCTTATTAAAGGGCTGGAGGGAACTAGCTGGGCCCTTTTTGCCCTTCTGAGCCTTCTGAACCTGTCGCCATGAGGACACAGTGTTCATTCCCTCTGGAGGAAGGAGCAACAAGGCATCATCCTGAAAGCAGAGACCTTGCCAGATATGGAACCTGCCAGCGCCTTCATCTTGGACTTCCAGCCTATAGAACTATGAGAGATAAATTTCTGTTACTTATAAATTACCAAGTCTCAGGTATTTTGCTAGAGCAACACAAACTAAGACATACATCTGAATGGCAATAATGCTAACATTTATGTATCTACTATTCATTGCCTTCTAAGGGAGCACTAGATTGAGAACTTCAGATCTATGAAAATGATTTTTATAATTTTCTTTATTAACTGATCAACATTGTACCTCCTACGGTGAGTGTGATCAAGCCTTGTTATAATTGGAAGTTACCCTGACACAAGTACAAAATATCAGCTCAAACTGGGAAATGTAATCATTTGGTATAACTTGTATGCTTTAAATTCTGGACATTAACTTGTATGACTCATTTACTCCATCAATGATTAAGTATCTAATGAGTATTAACTATATATGAGACTCTAAGTTAGGTACTACAAACACCTCTAGAGATAAGATGTAGTCTGCTATCATATAGTTTTACTGTTGAATTGTGAGACAAGTAAGGAAACAAAGTATTAAAATACAATAGGATGAGTCCCAGCTACTCAGGAGGCTGAGGCAGGAGAATCACTTGAACTCAGGAGGTGGAGATTGCAGTGAGCTGAGGTGGCGCCATCACACTCCAGCCTGGGCTACAGAGCAAGGCTCCATCTCAAAATAAATACAATGGGATGAACACTATTATAGGGACTAGCACAAAATTTTGTAGGAGTGCTGGAGGCACAGTACACACAAAGGCATACTGAGAAGTGACATTTAAATCTAGAAGGACACTAGGAGATAAACAATGAGAGTAGGGAAGGGTAAAGACACTCCAAGTGGAAAAGATAAAGGAGCTCCTATAAAGAAAAGGAAGCACAAACAAGATGCATGAGTTGAAGTTCAATTTTGGCTGTGATAAATGCTCAAGAGGGAAGCACTGGCTGTGGTAGGAAGATCATTTCCATGACACTATAAAAGGTCTTTGGCCATTATATTTTCAGGGCGACTAGGAAACATTAAAAGTATCAGGTGGTGTGATGGTCAGTTTTTTGTGTCAACTTTGCTAGTCCACAGTCTTTGATCATTCAATCAAACATTAATCTAGGTGTTGCTGTGAAGGCATTTTACAGTTGTCAGTGAAGTCTATAATCTGTTACTTTGTGTAAGGAAGATTATCCTATATAATATAGGTGGGACTGCTTTAATCAGTTGAAAGGCCTTAGGAGAAAAACTGAAACTTCCCCAAATAAGAACAAATTCCACCTTTGAACAGCAGCTTTGGCTTATGCCTCAGTAAATGAGAAGTTAATGTAAAGACAGGAGGATGATGGGAGAAAGATCAGGAAGCAACTCAGAAGCCACAACCAGGTCTCAGGGAGAGTTAGAATATCGTTTAGCATGCAAGGGAGCTCTGGCACTATGATTTTCTGTTTTTTGTTTGTTTTTGTTTGTTTGTTTGTTGTTGTTGTTTTGAGACGGAGTCTCGCTCTGTTGCCCAGGCTGGAGTGCAATGGCGCAGTCTTGGCTCACTACAACCTCTGCCTCCCAGATTCAAGCAATTCTCCTGCCTCAGCCTCCCAAGTAGCTGGGATTACAGGCATGTGCCACCACGCCCAGCTAATTTTTGTATAAACTTTTTTTGTAGAGACGGGGTTTCTCTATGTTAGGCTGGTCTGGAAACCCTGACCTCAAGTGATCTGCCCGCCTCGGCCTCCCAAAGTGCTGGGATTACGGGTGTGAGCCACTGCGCCCAGCCTTGATTTTCCTAATACCACTCCGTCACACCCCACCCGGAAAGCTGGCAATTCTAATGTTCTGCCATAATGATAATCAGTCACTGGGTTGTGCCTCTTATGTTAATCACTGCCTCTCCTATTAAATTCTTCAAGAGAGCACTACCATCAGTGCTATGGCCTTACAGGCAGCTAGAGGCTTCTTTGTGCTCCTTACTTCCCCTCCTGTTGGCCTCCCCTCACTCCAGCCCCACTTACACCAAAGCCAGGAAAAGGAGGAAGAACCTGAAGGGCCTGATTTGAAGAGAAGATCTCAGCCTACTTTCTATACGTGAAACACTTTTTTTAAACTGAAATATTAGCTTAGTGTGTTGTGGCTCACAGTGTTCCTCCATCCATGGGACTGATGATGTAGCAAGGCCGGTTTGCTCCTTCAGACTCTCTCTCTCTCTCTTCCCCACCTCCGTCTCTTTCTCTCTCTCTCTTTTACCCCATCTTCTTCATTTCTTCTCCTATTAATAGCTCTTTTTTCACCGTCGTGCATGAGAGGTAAGAGGATTAGAATTCTTCCATGTAATCTAGGCATTTTGTCTTCTGGCCCCTTTTGAAGGTCCTCTCCTCTACCATGTGACCGTGAAGCTTGCAGTCTGGGAAGGTCTGGGTGACCTAGGCCGCCTGTGGTGTGGAAACTGGAGTAAACAGGCTCTTCCTCTGTAAATACCTAACACTGTGGAGCAATCACTATGTGACAGGCATTAGGGCTCCGGGCTAAATGCTTTACTTGCATCTTTTTAATTCTCATAGCAACCCCATGATGTTGACAGTTTGATTATTCTCATGGCATAGAAAGGACAGTGCTTGGTTTGGAGCTACCTGAGCTTTCTTAGGAGTGGAAAATAAAAACTTCCATGTAGTCTATGCTAGCTCCTTCCAGATATTTAGAATAAAATCTCTGGATAATCAGATATAGTGATTTACTTTGATTTCACCTTTCTTATCTTATATATGTTTCAGAACTTCACAAGGAAAAATAGACACCAAAGGACTCTATTTGAGTATACACTATATAGTAATATAGTATACACACTATACAGTGTATACTATAAACTGTTATACTATATTACACTATATAGTAATATATATACACTATATAGTGTATACTATAAACTATTATATTACTATGTAGTGTATATGGTGTATTTTACTATATTACTATATTAGTATATAGTGTATATTATAATTTTATATACTTGTATATATAAATCTATACACATATTACATGTATAATACTGTATACATATGTATATACATATAGTATATAGTATATGTAATACCTATAGTATATAGTGTACACTCCAATATTATACACATGTATATATGTATGTATATATGTATATTCATATTATATACATATATGCATACCTATTATATACATATGTATATATGCATATGTATATAATAGGTACACATACCTATTATATGTGTGTTATACTATATATTAGTATATTATACTATATACTATACTATATACTGCTACATACTATACTATATACAGTATATTCTATATATATACACTATATAGTGCATGAGACTATATACTATATTACTAGTACATATACTATATTACTAGTATATATACTATATAAATATGATATATACTATATATCATAGATGTATATGTATATGCTACAGATATACATGTACTATATTATATATACTATATATGTACTACATAGATACTATATATACTATAAGCTATAGTTTATATAGTTTATAGTGTATAGTATATACTATTACTAGTATATATACTATATATACTATACAATTTCTTGAGTTATTTTTATCTATTGTAGCCATAAAGTAGAAATGTAGTATGTAATGGTGTGTCAAACTAGTTACCACCGGTGGTCCTCAAACTTTAACGTGCATCAGAGTTACTTGAACAGTTTTGTTTCTTTTAAACACAGACTGCTTGCAAGGCCTCACACCCACAGTATCTGATTTAGTAGGTCTTGACGGGGCTTGCAAACTTTCGGTGTCAAGTACCCAGGTGGTATGATGTTGTGGGTCATCATGTTGTGGATCAGGTGCTACGATGTTGTGGCCCAGATGCCAAAAGTGAGAGATGACACTTTTAGAGTGACAAGTGTAAAGTAGCTCAGGAGATAATTGTTATTGTCTAAATTTAAAGGTAAGTGTATTAGTCCGTTTTCACACTACTATAAAGACATACACAAGGCTGGATAATCTATAAAGAAAGAGGTTTAACTGACTCATAGTTCTGCATGCCTGGGGAGGCCTCAGGAAACTCACAATCGTGGCAGAAGGGGAAGAGGCATGTCTTACATGGCAGCGGGTGAGAGCGAGCGAGCAAGAGGAAGGAAAACTGCCTTATAAAACCATCAGATCTCGTGAGAACTCACTCACTATCAGGAGATCAGCATGGGGGAAACGTCCCCATGATCCAATCGTTTCCCACCTGGTCCCTCCCTCAACATGGGGAGGATTATGGGGATTACGATTTGAGATGAGATTTGGGAAGGGACATAGAGCCAAGCCGTATCAATAAGGAAATTGATGTAGAGAGTTCAGGCTTCGTATTCATTTTCACCTGGTAAATACACATACTAATTATTTAAGTCTCAAACACATATTTTCATATCACAGCTAATTTGCGACCTCAATAAGTCTCTGACATAGAGAACTGAAGTTACTGCATGCAGCAAATCATCCTGAGAATAGTAAAACATTCGTGTGTCATTTTTAATGACAGAGATACACAATTCATATGACTATTTGTAAATAACATTCTTAGCCATTTAATTTGTCATTTATAGAGTCATCTACATTAGAGACTTTACGCTTATTATAATAGCTATGAAATTCTGCCAGTTCTTTTCTTTACAAATGAAGAAGCCTGTAGAAGCTCATAGATATTCATGATTGCTCAAATCATGTTTATATGATTACTATTGCAAGATTAAAAATTATTTTACATTGATCTGCCACAAAGCATAACCTGTTTTATCACAAAATATTTCCAAATACAGGAACAAGTTCTAATACAGAATAAAGTCCATGATAAATAAGTGAGAAGGACTTCCATTTCCTCAAACCACTGCTAGCCTTAAAGCAGGAGTAACTGGCCTCTGGCTTCTTCCGTGGGATCATCATATAATTTCTCAGTCATTTTTTAAATGTCTGTGAATTCTCTTCTTAAAATCATGCTATGGCAGTTCTCAACAATGAAGCATCGGTACAATCAAGCATTATTTAAATTTCTTGGGGGAGAAAAGTGTGACATAAAATTCAAGTTCTTTTTTACCACTCAGGCTAATAATATCTCAACCTTCAATCAGACCCCAGATATCAGAGATCAAAAGTATGTGTAGGTGTTTTTTTCTTTTCAAAAGGGAAAGGCTTAAAAGGGCTAGTCACAGAAATAGCAAGAAAAATGAGAACAGTCTCTAAAATGAAGATAGTTTCAGTTATCTTTAATTAGATCAGGGCAATATTAATTTATTAGGTTCTGCATTAAGTACCATGGTAGACACTGAAGAGAGATAAACAAAGAATGGCCCATGGGAAGTCACAATATTGTAGGGCTAACTTAAAACAGGTTTCCAATTGAACATAATACATATCAGATTCAGATTCAGATACATGGAGAAAGACATATAAAAATTAAAATAGTTGGCCGGGCGCGGTGGCTCAAGCCTGTAATCCCAGCACTTTGGGAGGCCGAGACGGGCGGATCACAAGGTCAGGAGGTCAAGACCATCCTGGCTAACACGGTGAAACCCCGTCTCTACTAAAAAAAAAACACAAAAAACTAGCTGGGCGAGGTGGCGGGCGCCTGTGGTCCCAGCTACACGGGAGGCTGAGGCAGGAGAATGGCGTGAACCCGGGAGGCGGAGCTTGCAGTGAGCTGAGATCCGGCCACTGCACTCCAGCCTGGGCGACAGAGCGAGACTCCGTCTCAAAAAAAAAAAAAAAAAAAAATTAAAATAGTTTTACCAAGTTAGCAATATTGTGAGAGAGGGGTTTATATATTTTACACTCTTATTGCTCAGCTTTCTCTTAAATGATAAGAAAGGGGGAAATGATGTGTGTGTCAGTAGAGAAGTTACAGAGCCAGTCTATGTGGGTCGCAGAAGATCCTCAGAAAGGACTCCTGAGGTATTTGAACTCTTTAGAAAGGACTCTAGGGACATTTCAAAATGGACCAGAAGTTCACTAAGTGGAGAAGCCTAACGGTTTCATCCACAGGAACTAGGAAGAAGTGGCACACAGAGATGGAAAAGTGTAAGTCCAGAGATGGGAGAGGAGCCTTATTTCATCAGAGCAGTGACCTCAAAACTATCATCAGGCCACTTCCACATTTCTGCCTTACCTGTTACTACGTCTGCTCACACTTATTAAATATATTCTATATTGCTACTTAATTTTAACAATATTCAAAGGAGACATTGTGTCACTAAAATGAACTGAGTATCAATATCTCTCAACATGAATAGAAAATCACTTAATAAATAAATGCAATAAAATTTTGACCCCTCATCTTGATGGGACAGAATGATTCCAAGAAGGCTTCCTCATCCTGGGCTGCAATGATGCTTAAGGTCATACCCTTCTCTTGTCTTCTAATTCACTTCTCTGTTTTGTGTAAACTAAAGGACTGTATTCGAAATCATGTTCCGGGTCAAACACTGTTTCTTGCTAGTCTGGCTGCTTAAAACTAAGCATTCCCTCCTGACATCCCTCTGCAATTCAGTGAGCTACCTAAACATATCTTCCTACCACCAGCAAGTTCACATTTCAGAAGCACTGAGCTAGACTGTTTGGTACACGAATAAAAACCAGAAATCTCGAAAATGAAGTATGGGCCAAATTGTCCACGACCTTCAATATCTTTTAAAGATAAAGCCATCACATGTTTGTGTATAAATATCCTCAAGTAATCCCTTCTCCGTTCATATTACACATTTTTAACCATTCATATTTTCTAGGAAATACTACATGGATTTGAAAATATAGGTATATGAGTGTTGGGTATTTTTGAAAAATCACTAAAATGTCATTGATTTTTTTTTAACTTCTTGTTTGTTCATTTGTTTCAAATTTAAATCTAAATTTATGTGGGTACATCTCATGGGACCACTGAAATCCTTAGACATTCACCTCTATCATCCTGGATCTTAACACATATGTAAATAATACTTGCAAGAGAATGAGCAAATAGCTATAAAGCATCTATTATGTAAAAATACAGTATCAATAGGTTGTCTTTTAACATGAGTACATAATCACTAGTTAGTAAATGGTGAGACTGATTAGGTCATCGTTTTTAAGAATGTTTGAGAAAAACTGCCCTCACACACAATACAAAAAAAAAATTATCTATAAACTGATGTATTGATTAACCACGGCCACATGAAAAAGAAAGTAGCTCATCATTTTTGCCCAAGAAAAGAGCACCTCTGACTCCTTACATTGATTTGCAAGAATTTTCCTCATTTCTAAATCCAGTTTCTACATACAAGATACAAAAGCATGAAATAAGTCAGAAATCTGGCTTAAGTTCTCTTTCAATCATGATTTGGTGAGTTTTTTTAAATGTCAAATGATTAAGTAATGCAGAAATAGCACAATATAATAAGGGTTCTTTAAGAAGTCATAATCAACCATGTGTTTGCACATGAACTTTACAGCTGACTACCCTCTACAGCCCATAGAATTTCAGATCTTTAGTTTTATTCAAATTTCCTATGGAGTGTTTAAGTGATGGATGTGTCTGGGACATTTCAACCAATCTTCCAAGGCTCCATCTGCCAGGCCATCTGGATTTTGCATCCATAGAGAACTACTTGGTGAATGATTATAGACTATGACTTAAAAAAAAGAAAGAAAAAGATAATAGTAAATTGTAACGTAAACACAAATGGAACAAAAATCATTTCTGTGCAGTCTTTTATAAAAGGAAAAGTTGGCAACTCAGGAAGGGAAAAGCATTTTATGTTTCCTTTCCCCCATCATCCACATGAATTACACTAAGTGCTTGACCTTTTTCCATAAGATGTTTAAATGGCAGCTGTTATGGCTGCAGTATACCATTTGAGCAAAAGCTTTTGAGGACAATCGTTTGTTTTGCAAAGGTCATATTTTTATATACTCATGAATGTGTTCAAAAGGCTTACTAACTAAATATAAAACATTTTTCATTGAGAATAAATTATATAACAACTTTAAAATTAAATGCAAGCCAAAAAAACTACAGTGAATACTTTAAGAGAATTTTGAAAGTCCATCTCATAACTTGGATAGAATATTCTTTAAAACAAATTAACTGGGATTCATAGAAAATATATAGTAAATATATACTTAATGATTTATTAAAATTCCTAATATAGAAACAAGATACTAGTTAAATCTCCTTATACGTAACATAAAACATGTAGAAGTATTTAAATATAAGAATATATATCTCCTGGTAGAAAAAAGGAAACAAGAAGAGTTGGTATTTTCTCATTATGCTTCCCATACCAGCCCCTCCTTCTCTTCTATATTGAAGAGGAAGATGTAACTTAGACAATTTATGTCACTATCAGCATAACAAAACCTAGAGTAACTGTGCAGATAATGCTAACTGATTGGTCTTTCTAAAAAATAGTTGTGTTTTGTTTTATTTTATCAGGCTTATGGAGGTATAACTCATGCAATAAAATTCGCCCTTTTGAAGTATGTAGTTTGGAAAGCTTTGGCAAATATATGTAATTGTGTAACCACCACAATGATCATTTTCATCAGCTGAGAAAGTTCCCTTCTGCCCCTTTGCAATCAATTCTCTCTCCCCACACCAGCCATTTGCTTTTGTATTTGTGTTCTCTATAGTTTTGCCCTTTTCTAGACTGTCATATAAATGAAGACCTTCAATATGTAATTCTCTGTGTCTAGCTTCTTTCCATTAGCATAAGGCTTTTGAGATTCATCCATGTTGTTGCATGCATCATAGTTGGTTCCTTTGTATTATTAAGTATTATTCCCCAAATTGGATACACCAATTATTTATCTATTCACCAGCTGAGGGACATTTGGATTCTTTCTAGCTTTGGGTGATTAATTTCCATAAACATTTGCATACAAGTCTTTAGTTATAATTACTGTATTAGCCCATTTTCATGCTGCTGATAAAGACATACCCAAGACTGGGCAATTTACAATTGAAAGAGGTTGAACAGGACTCACAGTTCCACATGGCTGGGGAAGCCTCACAATAATGGCGAAAGGCAAGGAGGTTAAAGTCACATCTTACAGGGATGGTGGCAGGCAAAAAGAGAGAAGTTGGGCAGGGGAACTTCTCTTTTTAAAAC
>NW_012116599.1:4676142-4677962 GCF_000951035.1 Colobus angolensis palliatus | reverse complement strand
CTGGGAGGTGGAGCTTGCAGTGAGCTGAGATCTGGCCACTGCACTCCAGCCTGGGCGACAGAGCGAGACTCCGTCTCAAAAAAAAAAAAAATAATAAAACCGTCAGATCTCATGAAACTTATTCACTATCACGAGAACAACATGGGAAAGACCTGCCCCCATGATTCAACTACCTCCCACTGGGTTTCTCCCACAACATGTGGGAATTCGGGATGAGATTTAGGTAGGGACACAGTCAAACCATATCAATTACCTAGGAGTAAGATTGCTGCATCATTTGGTAAGTGTACGTATAATATTATAAGAAATTGCCAAATGGTTTACAATGTGGCTGTACCATTTTGGGTTCTCATCTGGATCACAATTCATGAGCATTCCAGTTATTCTCACATCCTCATCAGGACTTGACATTCTCATTATTTGAAAATTTTAGCCATTCTAGTAGATGTGTAATCTCAATCAAAATGTCAGGCTTTTCAAAATAGAAGTTGGAAAGTTTAAAAGAAGTTGGAAAGTTGGCTGGGCACGGTGGCTTATGCCTATAAACCCGGCAATTGGGGAGGCTGAGGCAGGTGGATTGCCTGAGGTCAGAAGTTCGAGACTAGTCTGGCCAAAATGGTGAAATCCTGTCTCTACTAAAAATACAAAAAATTTAGCCAGAAATGGTAGTGCGTGCCTGTAATCCCAGCTACTCAGGAGGCTGAGGCAGGGGAATTGCTTGAACCAGGGAAGTGGAGGTTGCAGTGAGCTGAGATAGTGCCACTGCACTCCAGCTGGGGCAAAAGAGCAAGACTCTGTGAAAAAGAAGAAAGGAAAGGAAGGGAAGGGAAGGGAAGGGAAGGGAAAGGAAGGGAAAGAGGGAAAGAGAGAGAGAGAGAGACAGAGAGAGAGAGAAAGAAAGAAAGAAAGAAAGAAAGAAAGAATGAAAGAAAGAAAGAGAAGAAAGGGAAGGGAAGGGAAGGGAAGGAAGGAAGGAAGGAAAGAAGGAAGGAAGGAAGGAAGGAAGGAAGGAATGAAGGAAGGAAGGAAAGAAAGAAAGAAGACAAAACACTAGAACTGCCAAAACAATTTTGAAAATGAAGAAAAAGTTGGAGGACTCATATTATTTCCTGATTTTGAGATTACAGAAATCATTATCATATGGTTTGAGCATCAGAACAAACATATAGATCAATGGAACAGAACAGAAAGTGGAGAAACAAACCTACAAACGTGTGTTCCGTTGATCTTTGACAAAGACGCAAAGGGAATTCAGTGAGGAAGAGATAGTCTTGTCATCATATGGTACTAGAACAATGTTTTTTAACATCCTTTTTTATTGCTGTGTAGTATTCCATAGTATATATGTACCACATTTTCTTTATCCAACCCACCATTGGCTGGCACTAAGCAGATTACAATAGGAACTGAAAACCAAATACCATATGTTATTACTTATGAGTGTGAGCTAAACATTGAACCCACATGGACATAAACATGGTAACAATAGACACTATGCACAATTAGAGAGAGAAGGGAAGGAGGGTGGCATGGGTTGAAAAACTCCCTATTGGGTACTATGCTCGCCACCTGGATACATTATACCCAGGTAACAAACCTGTACATGTACCCTCTGCATCAAAATTAAAAGCTTAAATTTAAAAAATTCTTGGCTGGGTGCGGTGGCTCACGCCTGTAATCCCAGCACTTTGGGAGGCCGAGGCAGGCAGATCACGAGGTCAGGATATGGAGACCATCCTGGCTAACATAGTGAAACACCGTCTCTACTAAAAATACAAAAAATTAGCCGGGTGTGGTGGCGGACGCCTGTAGTCCCAGCT
>NW_012116599.1:4630580-4675592 GCF_000951035.1 Colobus angolensis palliatus | reverse complement strand
TGCAGTGAGCTGAGATCCGGCCACTGCACTCCAGCCTGGGAGACAGAGCGAGACTCCGTCTCAAAAAAAAAGAAAAAAATATAACTTGGACTTCATCAACAATTAAAAACTTCTGCCCTTCAAAAGAGATCATTAAGAAAATGAAAAGAGTGATAGAGTGAAAGAACATATTTACAAAATGCATAGCTGATAAGAAATTGTATCCAAAATACATAAAGAATTCTTTCAACTCATCAAGACAAACAAATTAGCAATAAATATGAGCAAAAGATTTGCACAGACACTTTAACAAAGAAGGTGCATGGATTGTAAATAAGCACGAGAAAACATGTTTCATATAGTCTTTAGGGAAGTTGAGGTTAAAACCACAGAAAGATACCACTGTAAATTATTTTTAAAATATTTTGCTCAGAGGATAAAGTAATTAAAATATTTGTGGGAGAATTTAGATCTGTACATTATTTTTGTGCACCTTAAATGAAACATTGACTAGAAAATGATTTAGAAAAAAGACAGCTTTTTTCACCAATATATTGCATAATTATCTATAAACACAATTAAGACACCTATAGAATATTTTTAGTCCAGATTTTAAGAGGATGTTCTTGCTCTTGATGCTTCTTATTCTTATTTTCTTTTTTATTACATATAGTAAATGTCAAATTAGACTTCATATCTGTATTTCAACATGACAAATTCTGAATTTAGTTTTAAATTCTGTACCTAATTTTTACAGGGAAAAAGTATTGGTTCTTATTACTTAAAATAAGTAAATAAAAGTTGTATAAACACAACAGAGAAATATAATGAAAACAAAAGATATAGATAATAGATTAAATGTAAACTAACAAAAATATAAAAATATTTTATTGGTAGTCTTAATTTGCATTTTCAGTAATGAAGTTAAATATTTTTCTCATTGATGTACTTATTTATATATTTTCTTCCACAAAGTGCCAACACTTTTTCTGATGTAATTTTGGCAAATATTTTTGCCAGTTCATTCTTTTCCACAATTTCCTTTGACAGATGATTTTAAAGCAAAAGAATCCTTATGTTCACCAGTATAGAAAAGTAAATCTTCTCCCATAATTTTAGTCAGCCTACAGCTTTGGCTAGAAGATGCCAAAACATCTGGCTGATAAACAAAAACTAAAAGCAAGCTTAATGTTTTCTTGTAAGTACATTTGAAAACGAATGGACAGTGGAACTGTGTGCTTTCAATGTACTGTTGTAGTTTGTTTAAGGTTGAGTTTTCACAAACCAGTTTTTTTACTTTTTAATTCAATAGTTTTGTTGCCCAATACGTAAAGAATTTCATTCATTGTTCATGGTAAATATGAAGTTCTGTGGCCAAATGTATAGGAGTTTGAAAATATTTTAAAATTACAATTTTTGCAACCAAACATGTTGTATGATTGTATTGTATGTGCTTAGACAGAGTACAACATGGGTTTTATAAATCTAGAAGCTTCTAGTTTTATTAAATATATTAAATTGCCAATCCAACTTTTATACTTTCATTTCTAGCCAAGATGGACTGCAAGTGCTGAATTTACCCTTCCACCTTTGAAATAACGACATATTATTTGATTATCTGCAGATCACATGTCCAGAATAAGCAAATCCCAGAAACAGACAGTAGATTAGGACCTGCAGGAAAGAAGGAATTAATAGTGATTGCTAACTGGTATAGATTTTCTTTTTGTAGTGAGAGAAGTATTTAATATATATTTAATACATATAAATATTAAATGGATATTAACATGACAGAATTATACACTTAAAAATAAATTTTATATATATGAATACTATGTGACTATAATAATATACCTATGAATATAATAATGTTAATAAAATGGTTATAAAATGCATAAAGAAAAGTCTGATAGAAATTCAAAAAGAAATAGTCAAATTCAAAATTTTGTTCAGAGATTGCAATATTCCTCTACCAATAAGTAACGGAACAAGTAGGCATAAGGATGCAGAAGAATTGAGTAACACTATTAGTAATTTGACTTTCTTAACATTTATAGAACTCTCCATAAAACCATATACAGATACAGATTCTTTTTAAGAGCACCTGATACAGCTGCCGATATAGATCATATCTTGATCCATAAAGCAAATTTCAAAAGTTTAATAGCATTCAAATCATGCAAAGTATTTTTTATGACCACAACAGATGTAACATCCAAATTAACATTATAAATATATCTAGATAATCCCAAACGTGTGGGAATTAAGTAACATACTTCTTAAAAACTAAAGGGTCAAAAAGAAATCAAACTGGAAATTACAAATTATTTTGAATTAACTAAAAATAAAACAAGATATCAAAGTTTATGAGATGCTATTACAGTAGATTTAGTTTACAACCCCAAATATCTGTATAAGAAAAGAAAGGAGTCAAATGATGAACTTAGTTTTCACTTAACAAAATTTTATGTATAAGAACAAATTAAACTCGGAGTAAAGAGAATATCTGAAATAATAAAGATTGGAATGGACATCAGTAAATTAGAAAACAGAAAATTGAGAAAAAATCACTGAAAGCAAAAGCATTTTCTTGAGATCAATAAAATTTATATATTTCTAGCCTAACTAAACAGCAAAAAGAGATATAACATCAAGTTAACAGTCTCAGGAATGAGAGAGGTGTTATCATTATAGTTTCTGCACATGTTAAAAGAATAATATGTCCGTTTGAATGAAAACTACCAGATTCGCTGCAAGACACAAACTAGCAAATCTCACCTAAGAAGAATTAGATACCCTGAGTAGCCCTGTGTCTACTAAAGAAATTGTAATTGTGTTATAGTTAAAATGTTTCCCACAAAGAAACCTTTAGGCCTCTATGTTTTTACTGAATTATACCAAACATTTAAATGGGAACAATACTAATTTTACACAAAATCGTGCAGAAAATCAAAGAGGAGGAAATACCTCTTAATGTATTCTATGAGGCCAGCATTATAATGATACCTAAACAAAACAAAATAAGAAAGACTTGGAAAGAAAAGCAAACTACAGATAAAAATCTATCATGCATACTAATGCAAAAATCTCTAACAAAGGTTTAGCGAATTAAATCCAAAAATATATTTTAAAAGGATTATACACATTTTGACCTAGCAGGTTTTCTTCCAGATATGCAAGGTTAGCTTAACTTTTGAATACAAATTCAGCATATTAATAGAATAAAAATATATGGCTATTTAAATGTGTGCAGTAAACAATTTCTACAAATTTGAACTTCTCTCAACACATATAGCAAACTAAGATCTTCTCAATTTGATAAAGTACAGCTACAAAACAGCAAAACACAAGAATGAAAATTATAGCAAGCATCACGTCTAATACTGAAAAGCTAAATGCTTTGCCTCTAAGATGTTCTGTCACTATCTGTTCAACAACCGGGAAGGCTTAGCTACTGCATTATGGCAGGTGAAAGAAATAAAAGGCCTATAGATTTGAAAGTAGTAAAGCTATCTTTATTTAAAGTTGACGTAATTGTCTAGGTAGTTGATACCATAAAATCTATTAAAAACCCTAAAGCTAATTTATGAATTTATCAAAGTTGTATATAAGATCTATATAGAAGAAACAATCTTATTACTATAACAGAAATTGCAATTAAATATAATACCATTTGGGAAACTTCTCACAAAAGATATGCAAGACTTCTTTAATGAAAACAGCAAAATATTGCTGAGAGAAATTAAAGACCTACATAAAGAAGAGATAAACTATGCTCTTAAATTAGAATTGCCCATGAAACCTTTCCTGGGAAAAGCCAAGAACCTTACGGTCCCACTTTGGGGCTTGCCTGCCCTGCATCAAAACTAGAATCAAAATACATCAGTAGAACAGGATAGGACATCAATAGAGAGCAGGATGAGACATAGGCCCATGGATATAAGCTCAACTGACTTTGCCCAAAGGAACAAAGGCAACTCACTGGGGTAAAGGTAGTCCTTTCAACAAATAGTGCTGGAACAATTGGATATTGTATTAGTTTGCTAGGCATGTCATAATGAAGTACCAGACTCTAAGTATCTTAAACAGCAGAAGGTTATTTTCTCATAATTCTGTAAGCTAAAAATTTTAATATGTTGGACTTCCACAAAATAGAGAATTTCTGTTTTTCAAAACACATACTTTTATGACAACAGAATGGTCACAGACGGGGGAAAATATCTGTAAAACATACATTTAACTAAGGATTTATATGAAGACCATAAGAAGAATACATACAACTCAATAATAAAAAGTCAAACAACCTGGTTTTTAAAAATGGGGAAAAAATTTGAACACACATCACACAAGATAGGATACAGATGATAAATAAACATAAAACATGATCAACATCGCTAGCCATTAGGAAAGTACAAATTCACACCATAGTGTATTACTAAACACCCAGGAAAATGGCTAAAAGTTAAAAAAAAAAAAAAAAAGATCCTGCCACTATTGGTAAAGATGTGAAGTAAGTGGAACTCTCAGATGCTGCTGATGAAAACAGAAAACAGTACAAACACTTTGGCAATCTGATAAAAATGTTGAGGATATGATCCATTCATTCCACTCCAGCGTATTTATCTAAGAGAAATGAGAGCATATGTCCACACAAAACTTTGCACAAAAACATTTATGTCAGCTTTCTTTGTATTAACAAAAATTTGGAAACAACTCAAATGTCAACTTGTGAAAAGATAAACAAATATGGCATATCCTCACAATAGGAAACTACTCAGGAGTAAAAAGGAATGAATTATTGTTATACATAATAACATGGATGAATCTCCAAAAATATTTGGGAAAAAAGCCAAATAGAAAAGTACACAGACCATGTGATTACATTTACAAAAACTTTAGAAACTACAAACTATAGTGACAGAAATCAGATCAGTGATGTCTGTAGATGGTCAAGGAAGGAGGAAAGAGTAGTAAAGGGGCATGAGAAAATTTTGGGGGTCATGTGACATGTTCATTTTCTCAAGAATCCCATTACCCCTGTTAATGCTTAATTTAGGGATAGGCACATAGCTCAATTCTAGGTAATAAACATGAGGAAATTTGGAGAACTTCCAAAAAAGTCTTCTCCGTAAATGAAATATGAACAATAAACAATTAAGCAACATGAATAACAGCCCCTCTTTGGTCTCCACATGTTACCATGGGAATATGAAATTGGGCTGCTATAATCATAGACCTGAGGGTTGCATCTATGTGCTAGGGATGGAAGAGCAGAAACACAAACATAACTCAATTTCAGGTAAAATCATTAAATTGCTGAATTAACCAACCCTAGAAACTCCCTCCATTCCTCTTATTATAAGATTAAATTATTTATGTAGAATTTTAAAAGAGTTGACATGGGGTTTTTGAGCACATTAAATATATGATATCAAATACTACTGGTAAACATCAACGTAGTTTGAAATTATCTCTTATTACTAAGTATTAGTCTTGATCTAAATTTGAAATTATAGTTGGCATTATTAAAAAACTTCATTAAATATGTCTTCTCACAGAAAAAGTAGCCAATTCGTGACTTGATGGGTGCACAGAATATGTTGTATTAACACATGCACCAGTATTTATTCCTCACTGATCAAGCAAGAAAGAAGGGGACACAGAACAACCAATTATATGATAAGATATTCCCCAGCTCTCTATCATTTCTTTTTCCTTGTTTTCTCCCCACTCCCCCTCCTCTCCTCACACATATGCAAAGATGTACTTCTCCTGTTGTATCCCTGGCATTTATTTCTGTAGGGCACAGGATGGGAGTTGGCAGAGACCTAGGGGATCCTCACAGAATTGCAACTCTTCTTTAACTAAGCAAACTCTTTTCTTGAAGATAGTTTTAAAGGTATTTAACATATCCACCTTTGCTTTGTCCCTGTGGTAGTGAAGTCTGTCGTCTTTGCCACCTATCAACCTTAGCTTCCTAGACTCTTTATTTCTTTTCCTCAAGGTTATTGGTGTGTGTATTTGTATCCGTGTGTGTGTGTATACACGTGTATGTGTGTGCCAAGTCTGGGATTGGAAACTAAGGGATATGTCTTTCTATGGTCATTACCATTCCCTATTTATATTTGCCTGATCCTCTAGTAAAAAAGGTAAAATACTACTAGATCCACATGGCAGATCTCTGAACTGTTTAACATCTACAAATAAGCATATTACATTTTGGAAAAGAAATCAAAGAACTCCAAACTGGTAGAAAGCCAATGGTCTGTACAGTTATGATGATTGGAGGTTGGCAGCAGGAGGTGAAATTTCATTGTGGAAGTTATTACAAGTTCAATGAATCAATTTTTAGTACTCACAGCAAATTAATGGAAATTTTGTAAATGTGAATGTTAGCTGTTTCTAACTTATTGAATAGGAAGAGGGTAGAGAAAATCATTTGGAAAGGAGTTTGATAATTGTCAGCAGGAACAATTAAAGCTCACTTGTAGGTGAGCTTTCCCCTTAATGAGACATTCCCCATAATGACTACTGCCATCATGCTTCCTGATATAGTGGTTGGGTTTCAGTTATACTAGATTAGCAAGACAGACTAACTTCCCTTGGAGAGAGTAGAAACTATTGGTACCCATTCTCAGGCACTAAGGAATATAGTTTGGTTTCTAATGTCTGATATATTTTGTATTTTTGCTGACATAGATTAACCAGCAACCCAAACATACAGCTTTCAAGACTGCCCATGTCATTGGGGGTTAATAACTATGTCTAGCTTGTGCACAGAGCAAACAAGACAAATAAATAAGAGTGCTTTTCCCTATAATAATATACACAGTTTTGACTGAGATTAGACTCCCCACCAGCATGGCTAGTACGTAATCCATATGTGCTCTTCTCTTTGGTAATCTCAACCATAATGAATTTTAGACTTAACTAGGAGTTTATATTATTTGAAAAACACAACACCATAATATAAAAGTACTTGATAACATAGTGAAAAATGAAAAGTACTTAATAAAACAATAATTAGAATGATTTATGAATTTAATTATTCATTAACTTCAATATCCTGAAACATTTTACTCATGGTATTTTTAGCCATAATTATTTGTAATTACCAATATAATATAGGAATACAGTGAGTTTGACAGTATTCAAGTGATTTCATCCAATGCACCTCTGTTGATTGGGAGTAACTGGGAAAATGGCTAAAATATAAGCAGAAGCTAAATTGGAAGAAAAATGCTTTACAAGATGCCGGGGTAATAAAAGACCCTTAGTCCTAATTTAGCACCTTCAGAGAAGATAAAATACAGATCAGCATTAGTTAGTATTTTCTATATGTAATTTCTCTAAGCTTATATACATTATATTCACAGAATTTCTAAATTTTTGAATTAAAACATAATAATCTTCTGGTCCCATAACTATATGTACAGATATGACAAAATTGCATGAAATAAAAGGTAGACTGAACTATCGTGAAATCCAGAAAAATGGATGAACTGTCATGCAACTTACGTACATTATCATGAACTAGCACTACTACATTGCATAAACAAAGCAGAATCGCAACAAGCTGAATTTTAACTCCATGTACAGTTTTCTCTGAGATCAAATTCACTTCCTTTGAATTGGAACTTAATACATGTGTTCAACTTTCATCCATAATATGAATATTCATTAAAAGTAGGACTAACACACTTCCATCTCATCCGAAGCACCTAAATTTTCTCACCATTATTTGTGAGGCCATAATAAAATTACACTTTCCATATACTTGATTTATATTTTAAATTATTCCACATTATAGTTTTTCATTATATGTACACACACATGTAAACACACACACATACCTACACATCCACACACACATATGTATATATTTCCCCCGATTGAGAAGACAGTAGACTATAATATAGTGTTATTATGAAAGTATATAACTTCATTTTCTAGAGATTTTTAAAGAATTAAGGCATTTATTTGTGCAAGTTTCTAATGAAGTCCTATTAGAATGTTAGCAAAATAGACATTTGGGGATGTTATAGCTTGAGTCTTACAACTGTAGGTAGTAGGTAGATAAGAAAATGAATATAGGAAATACTTAAATGGTTACATAGCGGCATGTCTTCGACAACAACAACAAAGCCAAAAAAATACTATTTTTTTCCTAGCCCAACACAAATTTTTGCACAAGAAATGTTGTCAGTGTAAATGTTGTTCATGTAAATGCTGCACTATATTCATGACTTTGAAATCACCTTGGCAAGGTATAGCAGGGGGGATTCTGCATGATACACTTCTACGTGGAGGACTTGGGACACATCCAAAATGGAAGATACCCTCAATTCTAACAATAAGAAATGCATGTGATTCTTGACCTGCTGTGCTAAGAACACTAGAAATCACTTCCAATGGCCATAAATCAGGACAAGAATCATCACATGAATAAAAAGGAGTTCCTGCTCTCTTCCCAATGTATTTGAGCCTTTTGTAACTATTCACGAATAACATTGGTGGGGATTTACCAACAGGGGAATACTCTTGGAATATTAAAAACCCTTAGGTCAGGAGTTACTACTCTGTAGAGATATGATGGCAACATTACTACTAGCCCTGATTTCTAAAAAGCATACATGAAAACCACAGCTTAGAAGGTTAAGTGTGTTTGATTATTGTACTGGGATGAAGGTCTCATCCTGGCTAATTGAACGCCTTGCTGAAATTTCGCTACGTGACATTAGAGAGTACAGTAGTTATCACTTTCTGAACTACTAATCAGGAAACTCTGAGTCCAGGCTGGTTCTCCTGCAACCAGTTGCTTGAAGTTAAACTCATCTTTAACCTTTGTAAGTCACCCTTTCTCCTTGATAACAGGGTGACTACTTATTGGTGTGATTGTGTGAAACCGAAGAGGTTATGTATCAAAAATATTAAAGCCCTGCTTAAGTGTAAGTATAAAAATACTTTCCTAATTTCCTCTGAATCAAGTTTTAGTTTAAGTATCTTTCTCATAAGTCTATGTTCTAAATCTACATGCTTATGGGGAGCTGTTTGGTCATGAGCATTAAGAGAACCTTTCCAAGTGCATTGCTGTTCTTACACATGATCACTTTAGGAGGGAAATTATTGCAAGGATGCTCCCCTTGCACAAAACATATTTTGAAATTCTCTTTTATAATTGTCTTCCAAATTGGTTAGTTACCCCATTTTAATGATCATGCTTTGTAAGCAATGTAAACATTATTAATGTTATCACACACTTCCTTCACCACAACTGCAGCAGTATGCCTTTGTGTTGCTGTGATTGTAAGTCATATGGAAATAAGATCGTCAGAGTTTGGCAACAGAATGAATTTTAAAAGCCCATCGATACCAAATCAGGAAAACTGAAGTAATTCTTGTCCTTGGCATTTACCAAAATTTCTGTCTTATGAAAGTTATTTGTTCCCTTTCATTCTATTTCTTCACTAAAACTGGACAATTATAGGCGTATGCCTACTTCATTAGATTATTAGAACAATGATATGATTGTGGACCACTATTTGTTCAAATGTTTAAATATGAGATGATGTTTGTTAGTCATGGAATTGTTAACTGATGGTAACAATCGTAGAACACTTGGGAGGTGGATTGGGAGAAGTGTTTGGTGTGCAATGGTTAATGGGAAGTTATATGAGACAGCTGTACAGGGAAGTAAAGTTGGTAACGGAGACAGTAGGGAAGTGTAAACCACAAGTAAAAAATTATAAAGTAATTTACTAATGGAAGGTCAAAAACAAGAATTTGAGTAACACTTATGTTTAAGATAGATTTATAGGAGGCTGAAGAAAATAATCCAGTGCTAACAGAGAACAAAAAGAGAGTTTCCAGTTGTGAGACAGAAGGGTATTGAAAATGCGATGGAGTCAGGTAGCGTGATGCCTCCAGCTTTGTTCTTTTAGCTTAGGATTGTCTTGGCAATGCGGGCTCTTTTTTGGTTCCATATGAACTTTAAAGCAAAAGAACAAAGCTGGAGGCATCACGCTACCCAACTTCAAACTATACTACAAGGCTACAGTAACCAAAACACCATGGTACTGGTACCAAAACAGAGATATAGACCAATGGAACAGAACAGAGCCCTCAGAAATAATACCACACATCTACAGACATCTGATCTCTGACAAACCTGACAAAAACAAGAAATGGGGAAAGGATTCCCTATTTAATAAATGGTGCTGAGAAAATTGGCTAGCCATAAGTAGAAAGCTGAAACTGGATCCTTTCCTTACTCCTTATAGGAAAATTAATTCAAGATGGATTAGAGACTTAAATGTTAGACCTAAAACCATAAAAACCCTAGAAGAAAATCTAGGTAATACCATTCAGGACATAGGCATGGGCAAGGACGTCATGTCTAAAACACCAAAAGCAATGACAACAAAAGCCAAAATTGGCAAATGGGATCTAATTAAACTAAAGAGCTTCTGCACAGCTAAAGAAACTGCCATCAGAGTGAACAGGCAACCTAAAGAATGGGAGAAAATTTTTGCAATCTACTCATCTGACAAAGGGCTAATATCCAGAACCTACAAAGAACTCAAACAAATTTATAAGAAAAAAACAAACAGCCCCATCAAAAAGTGGGCAAAGGATATGAACAGACGCTTCTCAAAAGAAGACATTCATACAGCCAAAAGACACATGAAAAAATGCTCATCATCACTGGTCATCAGAGAAATGCAAATCAAAACAACAATGAGATACCATCTCACACCAGTTAGAACGGCAATCATCAAAAAATCAGGAAACAACAGGTGCTGGAGAGGATGTGGAGAAATAGGAACACTTTTACACTGTTGGTGGGATTGTAAACTAGTTCAACCATTGTGGAAAACAGTGTGGCGATTCCTCAAGGATCTAGAACTAGAAATACCATTTGACCCAGCCATCCCATTACTGGGGATATACCCAAAGGATTATAAATCATGCTTCTATAAAGACACATGCACACGTATGTTTATTGCAGCACTATTCACAATAGCAAAGACTTGGAAACAACCCAAATGTCCATCAGTGACAGACTGGATTAAGAAAATGTGGCACATATACACCGTGGAATTCTATGCAGCCATAGAAAAGGATGAGTTTATGTCCTTTGTAGGGACATGGATGAAGCTGGAAACTGTCATTCTCAGCAAACTATCACGAGAGCAGAAAACCAAACACCACATGTTCTCACTCATAGGTGGAAATTGAACAATGAGATCACTTGGACACAGGAAGGGGAACATCACACACTGGGGCCTATTGTGAGGAGTGGGGAGGGGGGAGGGATAGCATCAGGAGATATACCTAATGTAAATGGCGAGTTAATGGGAGCAGCACACCAACATGGCACATGTATACATATGTAACAAACCTGCATGTTGTGCACATGCACCCTAGAACTTAAAATATAATGAAAAAAAAAATGCAATGGAAAAGTTTTTGGCTGGGGACCAGTGGCTAAGGCCTGTAATCTCAGCACTTTGGGAGAGTGAGTTGGACAGATCATGAGGTCAGGAGTTTGAGAGCAGCCTAGCCAATATGCTGAAATCCTGTCTCTACTAAAAATACAAAAATTAGCCAGGTGTGGTGGCAGGTACCTGTAATCCGCTTAGCTACTCAAGAGGCTAAGGCAGGGAAATCGCTTGAACTCGGAAGGTGGAGGTTGCAGTGAGCTGAGATCGCGCCACTGCACACCAGCCTGGGCAACAGAGTGGGACTCCATCTCAAGGGAAAAAAAAAAGTTTTCACGAAGAATATAAGTTAGGGGATTAAGATAACATTGATGACCTTTAAGAAAGCAGTTTTAGTAGTATGAGAAAAGCAGACAAATATGTGTGTTTTTCCCACATTTGTCTGTTTTTCCAACACTCCTGAAATTATATGTGTATATATGTGTGTATATATGTATAATTATATATAATTTAATTTCCATAAAAGAAATTTAAATATATATATATAAATTTGGCATGAGTGTGTTATGATGAAGTGAAAAGTTAAAAAATGATCAATTTGATCATTATTATGCATTTAAAACACTAAATATTCATTCTAAATAAAAGTAAGTGTGCTATGATTACCAAAAATATGGGTATTATAACAGAAAAGAGGAATTGCAACTCATGTTTAAACGTTTATTTTAAGCATTAAGAACTTTCAACACAAATGCCTAATTTAAGGACTTAGTTCTTTGTTTACAATAAAAACCAAGTCAGAAGTAAAAATAATAGTGCTTTAAATTTCACACCTATATATCAAATCATGCCTCCCATCAGATATTTAATAGGCATCTCAAATTTAATGTATCCCCAAACAGACTTCATTTCCCCTAACCCTGCTAAGCCTACCCCTCTCCCTGGGTCTCTTCCATTAAAACAGAAATTCCATGAGTGAAGAAACATCATCTCTTTTATTTAATTAATGAAGAGAAAAACAATAAATAATGACTCAAAGTAAAGGGCAGTTTGTGTTTCAAAGTATTTAGTTTCTAGATCTCCTTATAGTATCAAAAATTATTGAGTACCACAGAGTCTTTTCTATGTGGGTTAGATATACTAATATTTCTATAATAGAAAATAAAATGTTTAAAAGTTATTAATGTACCTAAAAATACTAGTAATAAATTTATATCATATAAAGATAATAATTTTACTTTAAAAATCCCTATTTTTTCTAAAACAAAAATTCAGTGAGAAGAGTGGCATCATCTTACATTTTTGCAAATCTCTTTAATTTCTGGCTGGACTCCAGCTGGACTCCCATATCTGATTCTGCACTCAATTAATTGGGATACATTACTGGAAAGAAAAGAGTGCTTTCATAGCCTTTAAAAATATTTGTGATTTTTCTTCACTATTTCACCAACACTCAACAACTACTAGGTTTTTAAAGACTGGTGCTAATGTAGAATCTAAATCCATATAAATAAATTTTCATATTCCACATACTAATATCCACTAGTCTATATTGCATATAAATGGAAATTTTACCCATGAATTTTGTAAAATCAAACATTAGTTACTTGGAAAATATTGGCCCACCAAGCTAAGTAGAACTTCTAAATTTTGGCACATGCATTATAAAATATTATTTTTAGAAGCACATTTGATAATATAAGGCTCATCAAGAAAGTACAAAATTCTAATTGATATGAAAGCCTGAATTACACAACTAGCAAAATGTACTCAATTGTTTTTCTTAAAAAGATAGCTCCTTTTTGCCTTTCAGAGAAAGTATCTGCTGAATATTCAACTCTGAATATGAATAATTTGTCTGTTAGTCACTGTTTAAGTAAAAATGGTGTTTCATCATAATTTTCATATGCAGCAGAAATGCTTTATGCCTACTCTTCATTTTGTCACAGAGATCATTAAAAAGATGTGTAATTAAGAGTCAAGAGTTAATAAAATTTATACTTATTTTGCTTCATTAAAGACACAATTAAATGAAACTGCATTTTTCTCCTGTCTTACTAGTACTACATTGCTTTTACTAAGTTTCCAAAGTTTTACCCACCACTGATTTTGCACCAATTACAAATGTAAACCCAATGAAAAAGGCAAATAATATCTTACTGTTATGATGAAAACAATAGTTTGGCTTTATGAATCTCCTTACAGAGTTTCAAAGACTACACTTTGAAAACCATTGGTTTAGAGATAATTTTATGTAATATTATTTTTATAAAGATGACCTGGAAATATTGAATTTATGTAAAGACTGGTACATTATTTCATCTTGATTATTGTTATTTTCCATTAAAAATATATCTAAAATTTTAAGATATACCATCAAATTTGAACTCCATGAAACAAACTTTATAGTAACCTACAGTACTTACTACAATGTAGTAACATTTTGTGAAATCTACATTTAGTATCGGTACCATCTATCCAAAAGTTAGATTTCCTCCTACTTGAAGACAATGATGAAATAGTGATTAAAAACAGCAGTTAACACAAAGTCATACCTGCTAATTCAGAAGAATGCTTAGAGCTGCCCAATGAAGCATGGTTCCAAAGCCAGCAGTGAATTTTCTGTAGCTAAGACTATTGACTTAAGAGTTTTATACAGGTAATTTTCCATGGTAATGTTAATGTGGAAATCAATTCATTTTGTGTGTTGCAAATAGCAAAATGAAGGATTTTGTTAGCTATCTTTATAATAAGCTACAATGAAATGTGCCTGCGAAAAGTTAAAGTGCAATAGTAGTTACAGTATAGCATAAAGACCAGAGATGCAGCCAAATGACCGAGGGTGCAATCCCACCACTTGCTACCTATGAGAGCACATCAGGAAAGGGGGGATCATAGCAGTGCTTCCTCTTATTAGTACTAGTGATGATTATTATTAATACCATAGTTTTGGAAACACAAAACGAGTTAATACATGTGAAGTTCTCAGAACAGTACCAGGAATATTAGTAATAAGTATTTTTATTTCATTTGTCAAAAAAAAATTGTAAAAGACTTTGAAATGGGTGAAAAGATTAGTGAGTCCTGGCCAGTTCACTCCTTTGGATTCACTCAACCATTATTTATCTCTAAACCATTGTACAACTTCGTAAATTAATGAAAACTAATCATAATGCAAGTATTCTTGTAAGGTGGAAAACAACTGACTATTGCCTGGTGGATATTGACTAATTTTACAAATACGCATAAATTTATTTCAGCATTCCTGAACGTCTCTGTGTATGTCTATTCTTGTTCTTTTTCCAGCAGGTTGAAATGTCTTATTGGTTCCCTCATTAATTAATAGACTGTAAAATAATTAACAAGGGTTCATTTTATATTTGTTTAAGTATCATGATTTTAGAGTTTAAAAATTTTACTCTTCAACATATTGTTTCAAAGAAATCTGATATTGATTAAAGGGGAGATCATACTATGAGGAGAATTAATGTAATTTTGGAATATGCCAAGACCAGGTGGTGTGGCTTACTGGAGACAGCACTGGAAGTCCTCAGAGATCATCAGGTTAACACCACTGAGCTCTCAAATCAAAGGTAATCAGGTTAGAATTTTTTCACTGTTGAAAAAACATAGGAGAAGAAATATAATATTTCTTAAAGTTATTTTTAATAGACTATGGTTAGATATTTATTTTAGGCTTAGTTATCTAGGATATTGATGTAGAATATCTCATTTCCTAACAAAACTACATATGCAAAATGTTATCCACAAAAATCAAAAGGCTTCTTTCTTTCCTCCTGTTCTGTCAGAGTAATTTAAGCTGATTCTTTAGGTGTTCTGTCCAAGGTTACAATTCTGGATCTGGAAGCAGCAAATCACCAGTTGTTTTCACCCCACTTTTTCTACTGGCAACCTAAAAATTCACAGAGCTACCAGATTGAGATTTTAATGTATTATATGATTTTATATATTTTATATGATTTTAGCATTTAAAAAGACATTCATTTTATTTCATACACAATTTAAAACCCAAATATATAGAATGTGTAAATATATTTACTTTTAACAGATATCTTTTATATTTCCTTTCAATATAGCCCTATATTTTAAAAATATGAATACAATAAAATCAGGGAATTGGAGCTGAGTAAACTGGAGGTAACCATACTTCAGGCAGGAAGATACTAAATTTGCATTTACCATTATGTATCTATTCATTTCAGAAAATTATTTACTGGGTATCTTTAGTATGAAATAGTGCAAAATGTCTGTTTTACTTATTAAATAATAAAATAAGGGGTATAAGCATACATTTACACATAATCCTGTGACAATAGCAGATAAAGGTTATTTACTGATTTAAAGGATCTACTTTTGAGTTTAAAATAGTCTGAAGTTAAGTATACACTAAATATAGTTTAGTTTCTTTTCATAGCAATGTTTCATAATTCAAAGTAATTTTTCTGATAAGATATTGGATGTTTCCTTTTATATATGAAATAGAGAAAAAGTGTTTTTACCCTAAAAATATCTGAATACTACTTCCTTTGTGCAAATTCATTACACACATTAAATTGCTTGTTTTACAGCAAGTATGCAATATCTGACTTTTCTTTTCTGCCATCGTTTTATTCCAAGAAATTCAATGATGCCCTTTCCTATATGAAAAGTGAAATCTTACATATCAACATGGTGGAACCAGGCTGCAGAGCAAAGTGAGGAGTTTAACTACACTGCTCCAACTATTACAAAATGGGAAAGCTGTAATACAGATTTGCACCTTCATGCCAAATTTCTGGCACGCAATTATGTAAGTAGAAGTAAAACTAAAATCTTCTGGAAAACTAGTATTCAACCATCATAAAATTCTGCATTTTCCCAATGACGAATAATTGCATAAGTACATTTTATGGGTAGATGAACTTAGTACATTCTGGCCTAGGTGTGTTTAAATGTTCTCTAATCTTGGACCACTTGGATTTGTCCAAAGACTCCGTACATCAATCACACTCAACAACCCCTACTTCCTAAGTACCCTCCCCACCAAAAAAAAAGAATGCAGAGAGAGGGGAGTTATACAGAATGGGGAGAAAGAAATCTCTGTTTATGATAAGACACTAATGAGATAATGTGAATTATTTATTGAATTATATAATCATCTCCCAAACAAAAGCTTGGTTTTTATCACTCTGTAATCATGAATTATTCAAGCTTGATTCCAGTTAAGCATTCTTAACTATGTGGGAACTCTTCCATGCGACAGTGATTTACTTGAAGAAATACTGCAAAAGACAGAGAGCTGCTCGTGTCAGTGTTGGAGAGAGGGAGACCCTAAAACTGTGAACTGGGAATTAGAGATGAACGAGAGAAGCCTGCGCTACTTCCACAAGCTTGGTCTGCGATTTTGGGTCACTGACTTCTTTCAGATATTTCTTCTCTCATTTCATCTTTTCATTAACAATGCTGTAGCCACTGGATTCAAATTTAATCAAATTTAAATGTGATGATATTTAGCCTATATTTATGAGTAAGCAAAATAATGCCTCCTTCTGTATAACTCTACTTGTAAAGACAAGGCTTTTCATTGCACAAGTAACATTTGGAACCATTACAGAGGAAAAATTTGCCTTTCAAACTGTAAATTAAAAATCATTTCAAGACACATAGCAAGATAACTTTTTTCCATCACCCTGTACTATATTTATAACTAAAACAAACCTCCTAAGTATTATGTACCTCCATGAAATAACAAATTACCCCCTAAGGTTGCAATCAGAATGAAACCCAATAATTGGGTTCAGTTTCTTATACTTGAAGTAAGGTAATTTTATAAATTCAAATAGTAATACTAGTTATTGTACTTGGTTTTTACATGAAGTTTGTATTTTCATACCTATATTTCTGTTTAAGATATACTGATGTTCAGCAAATAAAATATCTTCTAAGAAGTTTTGAGTTTTGATTATGCTAAACTACCACTAAGAAAGTTTTCTTAAATTCTATAAATTCACTTTTACTTCCTTTCACCCAACTGCTAAATCCATGACCACAGGAAATGCAAACAATAATAAGTACAACTTTTAAAATATGTTAATCCTAGTAAGTTGTCTTCTAACCTTTCACAAGTCATGTCTGCAAAGCAGAAATCTCATTCTGCCCCAGCAAAACGCTTTATTCAGGACTTTGAAAGTGCCAAGATCAAAAGGGGGTAGATCTAATTCAATTCAGTTTGTTCAAGTGGACAGAAAAGATGTTCTTTTATTCCAATGACAAAGACATTTGATCCAGAAAAGCTGTAGTACTTCCTTCTAAAAGAAGGGCACACACCTTGCTTTACGAATTCTGTTTTGAAAATGTCTTTGCTGATCAGCGTATTAATAGATCCCAATAACAATCTAAAAATGAGGCAATTAACAATTCTTCTGGCGAGAAAGGAAGAGAAGTATGTCATTATCAACAGCCCATGGGCATAAAGAACCACTTTGTGAGATTTCATTCCTCTGAAAACCTTGGGCAGAGTTGAGGGATGCCACTTCTCAAGCACTGTGAATTGAGAAAAAAGATACTTCACATGGTGTCAATAAATCTAACCCGTTTATTTATCAAAAGGACAGAGGACTGTCCTCACTAGCAACCCTTAGAGAATCGAACTTTAAGTTTTCTATAAAAGAATTTCCGAAAGAGTACCTCTACCACTGGTATTTTGCCAAAAACTAGGGCAAATCTTACAGTCTTCGTTACTCAGAAATCATCTCTTCAATGGTATATGTCACCATTTGGTCATGTGATAAGGAAGCAAAATGAAGGGACCAAGGGATCTTGAAAACACAAATTACAATAAAAATTAAATTAGAGGATGTGAGAGAGTGTCATTCCACTGAAAATGGGACATTTTGGGGATGTGGATTTACCACAAATATAGGACTCCAAGAAAACTATGGAGGCTCCATGGCAGCTCCCCCAAAACTTGGTACATTACCAGCTGCCTGATTAGCCTTTTAAATGTTAGCACCTGAACGTCCAGCTTTCCAGAGTAGGGGGCATTCATGAGGCTGAGCAGGGTTCTCACCTTCATCTGCATATCAGTATTACCTGGAAAGTTTTATAAAATGTGGAAGTCTGGGTCTCTTTCCGATTACATCTAGGTCCTCGGGGTCCACGCACAGAAAGTGTTTAAATGTCACCATAAGAGATTCTAACACACAGCCAGGGCTGCAAATCATTGATTTGGGCGATAAATACAGGATTTGCAAACGGAAAAGTAAGTTTAGGAAAATAAAAATTCGGGAAGTAGAAATGTAAATGTATTGTATCCCAGGGCTTGACTGACATGTCCTGAGTTCTGATACCACTCTGTGGATACCAATGCTAGATACCTTTCACTGTGGCATTTCCTAATCAAAGAGAGGATGTGTACATTGCAGTCATTCCTTGTTGTCCTCTTTCTTTTTTTGTTGATCAGATCCAGGAAGTTAGAGCAACAACCACCACCCATGATGCAATAGTCTTACTAATTGCAACCCTTTTCTCAAGGGAGCAGGCTGCGATGGTACTTTCAAGTGAAAACATGGGCCATAAGTAAACTCGACCTGGTACATCATTGCTTTGGAGCTACTGAATCTATGAGACCGGATTAACTGAAACTTATATTTTGCCTTGCCGATTTCATCCCTAGAAATAGGAAGCTCAGCTCCTTGGTAAGAATGTGGACTGGCAAAAATGCCCTGGTGGCTGGGCAAGCAAAGGCTGCTAGAACACAGAAAGTGGCTGGCCCGCTCCAGAGGAAAGAAACACCTCTTACGGCTAAGTGAGTGGCAATGAATGACCAATGGAGAGAAAGGAGACCAAGTAACACTCTTTAATTATCTCAATTCCTTCTCTTCTAAGTGCCAAGGAACGAGCAGTAGACTCATGTTGTAAAAAGTGGTTTCTGCCCCTTCTACTGTTTCTCACCAAAGAATCACATTGGCAGCCTCAAGAGAGTCAGATACATAGAGCTCGTAATGATGGTGGTGATTGTGTAAAATTATAGTTTTTCCAAGAAATACACAAAATGATTTCTGCACAGAATAACTCTCAAGTTCATATACGTCATTTATGTCCAATCTGTAAAGCCTTTCAAATGATGCCTTTTTATTAGTATCTCCATGTGAATTTAGCGGTAGTGGCAGAAGATTCCAAAACCTAAAGGGTCAGAACACTGCATGTTGAGCTTTTAAGAAACTCCAAAACTACTTTTTAGAGTGGTTCTAGAATTTTGCACTTCCACTAGCAATGTATAAGTGGCCCAGTTTCACAACATCCTCACTCCGTTTGATGTTGCTGCTATTTTTTATTATAGCCATTTTGATGGATGTATAGTGATATTCCACTATAGTTTTAATTTGCATTTTCCAAATGGTTAAGGCTGTGAAAAATCCTTTTATGTGCTTATTTCCTATCTGTACATCCTCTTTAGTGTGATGTCTGTTAATGCCTTTTGCCTATTTTCTAATTGGAAGGTTTCTCTTTACTCTTGAGTTGTAAGAGTTTTTTTTGTGTAATCTAGTTATTAGTTTTTTTCAGATATGTGATTTGCAAACATTTTCTTCCAGTCTTTAGCTTGTCTTTTCATCCTTATTAGTCTTTTTTCAGATGTGTGGTTTGCAAAAATTTTCTTTCAGTCTTTAGACTGTCTTTTCATCTTTTTAACAGGGTTTTTCACAGGACAAAAGTTTTTAATTTTAGTGAAGCACTAATTATTACTTTTTTATTTATAAATCATGTTTTTGGTGTCAAGCCTAAGATCCAAAGACCTCTGACTATTCCTAGATTCAAAGATTTTATCCAATTTTTTTTCTAAAAGTTTTATAGTTTAATGTTTTACGTTTAAGTCTGTGATCCATTTTGTTTTTTGCAGAAGGTGTGAGGTTTAGGTAAAGATTAACATTTTGGTCTGTGAATGTCTAACTACTCCAGTATCAATTGTTGAAAAGGCTACCTTTCTTTCATTAAGTGGTTTTTCATCTTTGTCAAAAATCAGCTGAGCGTATTTTTAAATCTATTTCTAGATTCTGTATTCTTTTCTATAGCACAATGACTGTACTCACTAATAAACATGAGTTGATGAAAAATGCTTATCAACGTCTCCATTGGAATTTAAAAAAAAAATGAAAGTGCCTCAAATGTCATTCTATGGCAAAAATATTATAATCTTTTTTTTCTCTTATTAAGCATTGCCTCACCACACAACTGTCATTAGGCAAATTGTGGTCCCCCTCCCCTTCTGACATAAGCAGGATTAGTGAAATAGCAACAAATGGTTTCACCCTCATATCATCACTTCTCCAGATCCCTGCGCCTATATATCCACTGAGTCCTGTCAGAAGGCTAAAGCTTATGACTTGTGATGGACCAGAACATTACATAATTACTACTCTCTTCTAGTTTATCACTGAGCCCAAATATATTGTATAAACTCAATTACCAGATTACTTATACGCTCCAGACTGCTTAGCAGTATAACTAAAATGATGTGAGGCCAGTGGCACCAAACTCTCTACCATGAACAATTCTAGATAGATAGACAGATAAAAGAATAGATACATGGATAGATAGATTAGATAGATAGATAGATAGATAGATAGATAGATAGATAGATAGATAGATAGATAGATAGATAGATAGATGGAAAGAAGAAATCCAATAGTGAATCTAACTTCAGTAAAGCCTGGTACAAGGCCTTTAACAATACAAAAGTCAATCTCTTTTTCAGTCTCTTTCACGTTTTCAGTGTCTTTATAGCAAGTCAGCAACGATCAGCCTGGCTTGCTTCCTGTGCTCACTTCTGGACCAACGTCTGCTTATAATGCATGGAGTTTATGATTGGTCAGGCTCAGCATATGTATTGAGACTCTCAGACCCACTAGAACCACAGGGGATTAGATAGATAAAGCTTCTGAATTGGAAGATGACTGGACAGGCAAAAATAAGAAGTGGCCACCCTTCTAAGCAAGATGAGAGGTCAAAACTAGATCCCTGTCCCAATTCCACCTAGAGGAACCTCACTCAAGGGTATTTGTGTCAATTACTTCTTCAGGCCTCATACACCAACTGCCCTTTACTGGGAGTGCTTTGGCTTCTGCAGCATCTCCAAAGATGGAGCATCACCCAGTGGGAAAGCTTTCATGGCTTTCACATCTTTAAAGTTCCAAAAAGCTAATCTTTGAAGATTGTCACACACAACCAAGACACACACAAACATACAACGTTAGAAAAGAGAAACAAATGCCAAGAACCCAAAGCAGCCATGATATTGGCTTTTAGTCCAGTCAGTTCCCTCATGCAATGATACTTCTCCACACAAAAGCAATATTCTAGCACCCAAATTATATCACAGAGACTCACTATGTCTGTGTCTGTCCTCCTCCCTAAATAAGTCTTTAATAGAGTATGTTCCAGATTTTGGTCCTGACAATAAGGGTGGTTAGAAGACATTAAACCATTTTTAACATAGATGTCCTCACCACTTCCCCAACAAGTAATCCTCTGGCTGCTGTTCTTAGAGGAATTTGAAGTGAGAAATACAGTCATCCTTCCATATCCATGGGGGATTGGTTCCAGGACCCTGCAAGGATACCAAAGTCCTCAAATGCTCAAGGTCCTTATACAAAATGACATAGTATTTGCATATAACCTATGCACATCTTTCCATATATAGTACTTTAAATCATCTCTAGATTATTTATAATACCTATACAGTGTAAATAGTTGTTATACTCTATTTTTAAAATGTATATTATTTTTATTGTCATATTGCTATTTATTATTTTTTTCATAATTTCTATTCACAGTTGGTTGAAGCCACAGATACGGAACCCACAAAGAGCTAACTGTACAGGAACCTGAAAGGCCATTTAGGAAGTTATGTCAGAAGTCTCAGCAAGAAACAATGGAAGCTTGGATGAAGGCACTACCAGATTAAATGGAAAGAAGGGATAACTTCCAGAAAATTTTAGACTACAAAATCAATGAGAATTGATAAGGCAATCCAGACATCACTAAGAATCACTTTTCCCCTGATATTTACATAAAACTGACATCATCTTTATGCCAACCTGTAGAAGTCCAGCGCTACTCCCAAGATGTCTGCAAATCCTAGGAGCTTGAAGCTGTCAGAACTGCCTCTCGTGTTCTATTCCCCCTTAACTCTGAATTCCTTTCCCTCATATGTCAGCTCATATAGTTTTTCTTAGTCCTTAACTTTGCCCTTGCCTTCACAGGAAACAGAGTCCCATTTCCTTGCTTTCTCCAAAACACCAACCCACTTGGCATCTGTGTAACTAACTGTTGGAGGCTAAGGAGGATGTGAAGAGGGTGTATAACTGATCTATGCATTATTTTAAAAGTTTGCTTTCTCTTTGTCCACCTAAATGTATCCAGGTTATCACTAGAAAGCTTCAACTTCAAAACTAAATATGCCAGTGAAGGTGGTTTTACAAACAAGCCTCACTTTTCCTTGAGTGGAGTTCTGTGGCCAACTCTCAAACTGGTTTTGTTCTGTTTTTGGTTTTGGTTTTGGTTTTTCCTTGCTACCATTAAAAATGGAGAGATTAAGGATAGCATCCTAATTCTAGCACTTTCACAGCTGTATGTATGTGTGGTGCCAGGAGGTAAAGTATGATGCTGTTTCTCACGTTCGGGAAGAAAAATCCACCCTCTGTCTTTAAAACAATCTTGTTTTATTGCAAGCTGCAAAACTTTGCAGTCATTGCACCTAAAATTCTCAAGTTTTCTTGGACTTTCCTTCCTTTTCCTTGGTGTCAATCCTGTGTTTAAATTTCATTTTTCTTTTGACCTAGAGTGTGTGGCATCTTAACATGGGTATCTTGAGTTCATAACAGGAAACTCTCCAAGCAAAGTTCACAGCCAGTATGTCCTCGGTCACATGCTACTCCTCCAAAATCTCACCTATACTCAGAATTTGGCTTTTTCCGGAACTTGCATAAATTAAGACTTATTGAACAGTAGCAGAAACACTCCTTTCTACTGTATTTTTTCTGCAGCAGATGGATATGTCTCTATATCCTCCAGATTCATTTCTGTTTCCTCTTCTTATATTTCCATCTCCTTTCAAGCAGATCTTAGCTGAGCTTTATAAAGTTCAACCTGCTTCTTCAATTAGATCCCATTTCTCTTCCATTCATAAGGCTGAGCTTTTACTGGATAAGTGTCCTCTTATTTCTTTTTATTTCTTTTCCTGCGGTTTCTACTTTTATAGCAAAACAAGACTCTTCTTTCTCTTTTTTTTTTTTTTTTGACAATTCAGTTAATATCACTACTGATGTTCTTGGTATGCCTTTTCCAATGCCTAAGTAGTTCTCTCTTCACATATTGGGTAGTCAATGCTAGTTGCTGCAAGAGACAAGCCCTGGAATCCCAGTGAATTACCAAAACAAAAGATCCCTGATTACTCACATCACAGCCTGGGTTTGGGTAAGTGGCCAGTGTCCATCTTGTAGCAGTGCCATCTGGACCACACAGCTTCCAAATCACCATGGCAGGAAAAGAGAGAGCTGGAAAACTGCATGGGAAGGCTTTAAGGACCAGGCATGGAAGATGTTTACATAACTTCCTTCCACATATATTAGCTACAAATTAATCACATGGTCTCTAACTTCAAGGGAGTCTGGGATGGAGGAATGGACAAATGCATGTATAGATAGGATGTATGATAAATGCTAACGGTCTCTGCTACATGTTCTCAATTCTCCTTTTATGTTACATATACATGTTTTTATGTTTTTTAGTTTTTATATGTTTTCATATGAATATATTATATACGTATATAATATATATTTTATATTATATAAATATATATTATACATGTATAATCTATAATATACTATATATTATATACATAGAGAGAGAGAGAGAGAGAAAGACTTGCTACACTATGTTGCCCAGGCTGGTCTTAAACTCCTAGCCTCAATCAATCCCCCTGCCTCAGCCTCCCAAAGTGCTGGGATTCCAAATTCTCAGTTCTCCTCATCCTCACAGTTTTTTTTCCTCCATCTCACGGCAACTTGCAATGTGACTAGTTTGACTTGGGATGTGCTATATGTGTAAAATATAAAATATACACTGAGTTTCAAAAACTTTGCAAAAACAAAAAAGAATGTAAAAATATCTCATTAATTTTCATATGAATAGAATATTGAAATAATAACATTTTGGATATATTTGGCTAAGTTAAATATATTACAAAAATAATTCCATCTGTTACTTTTTGCTTTTTAATCAATATGACGACCAGAAATTGTTAAATTATATGTGTGGTTAATATTGTATCTCTATTGGATGAAGCTGCTCTAGAGATACAGTGCTCCATATGTAAGTCTTTCTTTAATTATATTTAATTATGGTCTTGCAATGACTTCCTTGAGGTTTTCTACCTTGGCACTCAAGAGAATGACATATCTTTTTGTAATAAATATCCCCATTCTTCTTATTCATTCATTAATGATTTCCTCCCCTTACTATAGGTAGATCCACTTTCTAGATTTCTGAAATCCATAATCTCCGTCTGCCTTAAATCGACAAAGATCATTTATTTGCTCACAATACTGAAATTTTGACAGAGTTTAGTGGGGATGGCTCCAGTCTGCTCCACTGTTGCCCTGGGAAACTGCTGACAGGTGTTTCAACTGGGCCTGGAAAGTCCAAATGGCTTCACCTGCATGGCTGGTGCCTGAGGCGAGGTGATGGATGCAGGAGGCCAGGGGCTGGCTGGGCTCTTCCCGTTTTCCCTCTAGAGTCCCTCAGCCACCAAGGCCTCTCTCTCCACATGGGCTTTTTTGGCAGTAACATCATTGGACTTGTTTAGTGGCTGGCTTTACATGACACAAGGCCCCTTAAGGCCTGAGCCTGGAACTGGCACAATGACATTTCTGTCACATTTCATAGATAAAAACAAGCCACAGGGGTAGTCCAGATTCAAGTACAGTCATGTAATTCATAAAAACATTTCATTCAACAATGGACCACATATATGACAGTGGTCCCGTAAGACTATAATAGGTATGCTAACGTTCTAGGCCTTCACATTCAGTCACCCCTCACTTACTAACTCATCCAGAGCAACTTACAGTCCTGCAAGCTCTATTAATTCTACATGTTCTATACAAATGTACCATTTTTTATTGTTTATATTGTATTTTTACTGCACCTTTTCTACGTTAAGGTATGTTTAGGTATACAAATACTTAGCATTGTGTTACAACTGCCTCAATATTTGGTACAGCAACACACTGTATAGCTTTGTAGCCTATAGGAGCAATAGATTATGCCATATAGTCTAGGTATGTAGTAGGCTATACCATCTAGGTTTGTGTAAGTCCCCTCTATCATGTTCATGCAAAAATAAAATCACCCAGCAATGGATTACTCAGAACATATTCCTGTCATTTCCTTACACAACATGACTGCATAAGGAAAACAAATGCTACCATTTGATGAGATAAATGTTTAACAATCCTATTTGCAGACCATCCTTCTCACTCAGCAAGGAGTTTAGATTTTTTCATAAGTGAATTAGGAAGCCATTTTATCTAGCAATGAAATAACATGATTTAATTGCAGTTTTAAAAAAACTGGATGAGGAAATGTCTTAGTAAGATATTCTTGTAGTGACCTTTTTACCATGCCTTAGCAAGCTCACCGGAAACATGAGCAGAAACTCATGAGAATGAAAATCCAATGAAGAAGTAACAAGTGTCATAAAACATAGCCTAAAATTCTCCCTCTGAGAAAGATCCCAACCTCACCCCATAGTCTGTATAAAATGCATCCATACCATTAGGGCTATAGAGTTGATTGTTTCATTCACCAGCTTGTTCAATTTTATTGCATAATTATGAACTACACTCATGGCCGTGGGTAGTTATCTCACAAATCTGCTAATTTAATCACAAAGTAGACAAATGTAGCATGAAACAGTGATTGGTTTGACTCATAACCATCAAACCACTAGAAAAACCATCAAAGTCCATGTCCTACTGACAAAAGGTTATTAAAAAGAAAATGATCTTGTACATTTACTATGCTTTTAAATTATCAGCTTTCTGTATCCTAACATTAAAGTAATAGGTATAACAGAAATCAAAATGCCAATTGTCATGCTTTTAAAATACTCATAAGTTCAAAAATCAGTTGCATAGAGTATTAGCTCTCTCAAATAACCTTTTCATATAAACTTTGATATTCAGTCACTCATCCATTTATATTTTTACTCTTAAATAGGATTTTAATTATTGATATTGCATTACACAGTAAATACTCTCTATAGTCACTTATTGTATTCCTCTTCTGGACACATAAAAGTCAATTTGACTTCAGTCCACTTTAACTGTACTATGAACTTTTATTTGTTGATTATTTATTTATGCCTCTTTAAACAAAAACACATGCCTCAAGGGAAATTTACAGTGAATGACAAAGAGACTTAGTCTGAGTAGTAGATGTGTTTTCTAAAATAAAAATTCAAGGCACCAGGCATCAAATCATTAGAAGAGTCATTAACGATAATGGAAAGCATGCAATGGCCTTATTTCTCTGTCATTGAAAATAAGGCAAATAAATGTTCTAGGAGAATGATTTGAGAACAGTCTTAAAGTCAAAACTAGCTAATCAGCTATTTTTCCCTAGGTGGTAGAAGTAATAATACAATTTCTTTCCTGTCATAGTATCAGGAGAATAGAATAAATGTGTTTCAAGCATCACCTGAAAGAGAAAATAGGAACAATTTTAAAGCATTCTCATTAAGTTTAGCATGATTTTATTGTCCTTCAGTAAAACACATTTCCTATCAGGCAACTCTGTTTCACTATTCTCTTGAAACTGGTTTGAAGAGGAAGGCATGAACAGCTTGAATAATTTCCTGCCAGCTATATGCTATTTTCTTACTGTTGCTTTTCAGGTTATTCCATAAAGTAGACTTGGCCTTACCTAAAACTTAAAGCACAGGTATTATGTCTGTGAATTAAATCATAATCAGCAGTGAACAAGCTTTAATAGAACCATATTAAATTTTCTTGTACAAGAAAGAATTTTTCGTAACGCAAACAAGGAGCCTTTTATTTATTTACTTTGGACTTGGGGAAAGGCAGAGAAACAGAAGCATTGAGGAGAAGGAACTGATGAAGGACTGCTGTGAAGAAAGGGAATGAGAAGGGAAAAGGCGATGAGGTGGCCAGAGTTACAAGAGTGGGGAATTAGGACACTAACGATGTTTAAGGAACATCGCATTCCAGCTCTTATTAAACCCTGTGAAGCTGTGTCTTTGCTCTAACAAGGCTGCAGGTAAAACCCAGTTGAGTTACTTTCATTCAGTGATTCATAGATACCATCTCTTCAGTGTCCAGGTTCAATCTTTTCTACCAGTTCCAATGGAAAGAAGATAAAGAAATGACAGAAAGAAGTTGAAAGGGAAAGAAAGAAAAAAAAAAAAATGGCATGGACCATGCAATGGATTGAATGTTTGTCCCCCTGAAAACTCACGTTGAGGCCGGGCATGGTGGCTCATGCCTGTAATCCCAGCATTTTGGAGGCCAAGGCAGGCAGAACATTTGAGGTCAGGAGTTCAAGACCAGCCTGGCCAACACGGTGAGACCCCCATCTCTACTAAAAATACAAAAATTAGACAGACGCAGTGGCACACACATGTAATCTCAGCTACTGGAAGGGAGGCTGAGGCTGAAGAATTGTTTGAACCCGGGAGGCAGAAGTCGCAGTCAGCCGAGATCATGCCACTGCACTCCAGCCTGGGTAACAGAGAGAGACTCCCTAAAAAAAAAAAAAAAAAGAAAGAAAAGAAAAGAAAAAAAAGTTGAAATTTAATTGCCAAAATAATAGTGTTGGGAGGTGGGGCCTTTAAGAGGTGATTAGACTTTTCAGGTTCCACCCTCGTGGGTGGGTTTAATGCCTTAATGAAAGGGCTTTCAAGAATGAGTTTTCTCTCTTGGCCTCTTCTTCTCTCCTGCCGTACGAGGAATAGCACTTCTCCCCTGCAGAGGATCCGGCATTCAGGCCACCATCTTGGAAGAGGACACCAGACCCTCACTAGACACCAAACCTACCAGCCTTGATCTTGGACCAACACTCCAACCTTGCTCTTGAACTTCCTAGCCTCCAGAACTGTGAGAAGTAAACTTTTATTGTTTATAAACTACTTAGGCTGTGGTGTTCTGTGATAGCGGTACAAAACAGACTAACACTGACTGTTTCATAATTTTGGCTTAATGAAGTCATTGTATAATGAAGTGCACTCTGGGTCTCAAAGGCCTTAGCATTCATTAGCACCACAGACAACTGTGAGGCATTCCCAGAAGAAGGCAGCATTGCCGCAGATGGCAGTGTAAGGTTGAACACCAGAGGCAATCATAGGAAGTGCCTTTGCCCATCCTCCGTGAAGCTAATGGGAGAGGAAGAAAATGGTGCATGAGGAAGCAAGCAGGATGGGCTCCTCAATGTATCCAGTAGTGCATATATTAACCAGAAGTAACTGAGTGGTTAAAGAGTAGTTAAGTGTATCTAAGAGGGCAATTGATGTGTTCCTAGTCATCTAGCATCCATTTCTCCCTTAACAAATAGCAGTAAGATCTTCCGGAAGTTACATCTCTCCCCACTATGTATTGTCTTTTTACATGGTAAATTAGGGTGCCCTCCCATGAAGAAAACCATGGAGAACCCCAGGTACTATGGCAGATCATACCTCTTCCTCCTACTAAAGGCCATAATGCAGAAACACGATGTAAGAAATAGTAATTGACATCTCTGCCAATGCACTTTGAAATTTGAACATAAAGAATTAAAACCTGAAGAAATAGGGGGAATTGATTTCTCCAGTGAAGGTAGTAGAGCTATGCTATCAAATGGTTTCTATATTGAGATCTGTCAAATTTACAATTGCTAGTTCCTGTTATTTCCAATAATTTTTCTGCTTTTCGTTCATTCCTGTGTATTTCTATATACTGACCAGTAAATTCACTTTGTGCTTAAGAGAGATAGTCTCTACTCTTTGTAACATGAGCAAATAGAGTAAGCTTTTTAAGTAAAAAACAGTTATAATTATCATATCTTTAGAAAGGCAGTACAATACATCATGTCCCACTTTATGCAATATGGTATTATTAAAAATTGAATTTTAGATAGACCATTGCTCTATCAGGTCAACAGTTTCTGGATAGTGTATTACATGATAGGACCATGGTGATGCATCACAGTTGCACCTCCTTTGTTGTAGACTTGGGTCCTTCAGCCTGAAATGACTTTATGCAGTATTCTCTGTGTCAAAGACTGCCAGTGGGTCCAATACTATAAGCTCTCAAACAATGGTGCTGGTAAAAGCAGGAAAGACACATTCATACCAGGAATATGTATCATTTCCAGTCAAAAAATACTGTTTATTCCCAAGCAAAAGCAGTCCAACATAATCAGCTTGTTAACAAGTGGTTGACTTCTCTCTTTGAGGGATGATGCCATATTGGGGAGGCTGTCACACATTGCCGCTGTCTATCTGTTGGACCTTCAGTGGAGGTAGTAGCCAAATCAGTTTTCATTTTTTATTGTCCTCAATGTCCTTATTATCCATCCTTGATTTCTTTTCACTCTGTATATTAAGCAAGACTCTTGTCCACCCATCTATTTTGTCTTAGACAAAGCCATGTTCTGTTAACCATCTCCATAGTTCTCTGCAGGACAAGCCAGCCTGGCTGCCACTTTGATCTTCGTGTTCATTATAATAATCATGCATACTTCACTTCTGAAGGTTAAGTGCCATTGCTTGCCTCTATTTTGGGGACTGCATTGCCCTGTTTTTATCAGGGAATTTAGTTCTGTTAAGCATCTCCTACTACCTTCCCTACTTAGAGGAGACAGCTACCACTGATAGTAGTGTTACTCTCACCAATGCATTTTTATTTGGTAAATGGAGGGTTCTCTGGGTCCTCCCACAGAATGCAGTTGATTTTTTTGCCCTTGGATAGTATATGCACTCTAGCATGCCTGTTCTCTGAATCTTGCATTTCCTCCTCTGTTGTTTGCATAGCAGTTCTAGTATTTCTCCTTCACGCAGTGCAAGCCTTCATTTTCTCCAAGATTGCAAGAGCCAACATAGCAGCAAGTTTGCATTGTTTCCCAGGGTCCTTGCCAGGGTGTAAAATTCTGTATCAGAGATAATGCTCTCGTAATAATAAACACTTCCTTATCCAACTTGACTTTCTGCCTCTTCCACTCACCACCATGATCTAGCACCCTCAGGATCCAGTTCTATACATATGTTCCTGGCTCCTGCTTTTATATTTGACTAGGCCCTGCAGCAACTCTTTCAGGAAATATCCCTTCTCCTCCTTTAGCAAAATACACTAGAGTACACTGGCTGGGTTATCTTGTGACAACAACAGTTAGTCTGGCATCCAGAAGGAGAGGTGGAGACAGATCCTGACTTGCAAGGCAGCATCCTCTATATCCTCAACCAGGTCCCAGGGAGTTTAATTGACAGCAATCAGCCATTTCTGCAGACCCAGTGGATATAGGGCTATCTTAAGGTTTCAGTGTTCTGGATCATTAATCCACATGTCCCCATTCCAATTCTCAGGTTCCAGACCTTGCCAACTATGACCCTAACCTTGGCAATTGCACATTTGCTAAGAATGAGAATTCAACCTCCTCTGGAGCTCTGCTACTCTTATAATTATAAACTGGCCCGTTCCTCAGCTTTTTCTGGCCTCCAGCTGCAAAGTCTGGGACTCTTTTTATATGCTGCCAAATAGGCCTTCTGATTTTCACATTTTACCTTAAATTGTTGATTAATCACCATCAGCTTTTCATGCTCTTTGTCTAATGCGTCAATAGGACTCTGATTCTATTGTCTTTATAAGTGCTCCTTCCTCAAACCTCTCTAACCTATGAGCTATTGCAGTAGTCAATGCGTTACCTTCCCCAGCATGGCATTCCAGTTCATCCCCAGGGACCACTTTAACAATTGTTCTGTTACAGCTTGTCAGAGGCGATCAGAACTCCTCCGATCAGTGAAGCGATCACATTGCCAGCTGGCCAGGAGTGATACAGCTCCAAATTCCTATTTCTGAATCTGCTTCCTAGGGCTACTCTGGGCATCAGACATGTGTCTGAGTTCCCAGGACATGAGCTCTGAGATAAATTTGCATGCAGGAAGTTTACTGGGAAGTACCTGCAGGAACAACACCTATAAAGGAACAAGGAAAGAAGAGTTGGGCAGAGGATGAAGTTCAAGGCAATGCATTTGCAAAAGGACTTCAGGTGATCCCACAGGGGGTACTCTGGCTAGGATGACCCTTCAGAGTTGTCTATTGAGGCAAGGGCCAGCTCTCTGCACCCTTACATTAACTGGTCATGGATGTGGACTGCCCCTGGGAAAAGGGTATAACCTTTGTGAAGCAGCTTACTCAGTCCAGCATGCCCCTCAGCTAGGGGCTCAGTCCTGAAGGGTGATTTGGGAGCCCTCACAGCATCTGCTGCATTTGTACACAGCACACGAAGGGAGAACAGCAGATTTATAGGAGTTTTGTTTTAAAAGTCTTGGTTTGCATCTTGACTCTACCTGTGACAAGACAAATAACTGGGCAAGATGTTTAACTTGTCTTATTTTGGGTTTTCTCTCTCATGGAAAATAAGATACTTCTTTTTCTTCTTTATCAACATTATCTTGGTTTGGTTGTTTGTTTAGATGGAGTCTAAGGAGTCTAGGTCTGTCGCCCAGGCTGGAGTGCAGTGGCACTATTTCAGCTCAATGCAATATCTACCTCCTGGGTTCAAACGATTCTCCTGCCTAAGCCTCTTGAGTAGCTGAGATTACAGGCATGCACCACCACATCAGCTAATTTTTTTTTTTTTTAAGTAGAGATGGGATTTCACCATATTGGTCATAACGGTCTCAAATTCCTGACCTCCAGTGATCCGCTGACCTTGGCCTTCCAAAGTGCTGGGATTGCAGGTGTGAGTCACTGAGCCTGGCCTATCTTGGTTATTTTTACATAACTATTACTCAGATGTACTGTAGGTTTACGTATCAAAATCCCATTAATACAAAAATTGCATTCTCATTTTAAATGGAATTAAAATAAATATATGGATTTTGAAAGATTTTTTTTCAATTCTGGATTATTGACTTAGTAACTTTTTTTTTCTCTTCTTTATTTCCTGCCCGCTGAACTCTCTGCCCACTCTCCACCATGTGAATTGTCACTCTTGCTCTCGTTCTGTCTTTCCGATAGCGTTTTAGTTCCAGCTGCTATAACAAAGTACCATAGACTAGGTGGCCTATAATCAATAGAAACTTCTGTCTTGGGGTTCTAGAAGCTGGAAATCCGAGATCATGGTGCCAGCGTGGTCTGGGTCTGGTGACCTCATAACCCTCTTTTGGGTTGCCGACTTCTCTTATACTCTCACATGGTGGAAAGAGAGTAAGAGAGCTTTCTGAGGTCCCTTTTATAAGACACCAATCCCTTTCATGAAGGCTCCACCTTCATGACATAATCACTTCCCAAGAGTCCAACCTCCTAGTACAAACACATTGGTTAGGATTTCAACATATGGATTTTGGCAAACATAAACATTCAGACCATTACAAACAAGCTTCAGTAAAGTTTGGGTGTAAAAAATATAGATATCTAAAGATTTCTTTTAAATGTTGTAGGGATATGTATTATCTTTTAAATTTAAATTTTTAATTTGCCAACATAGTAAGCTATTTTGGGATGGGACAAAGAATTTGTTCACATTTTCTAGGAAGAAAATTGATTTAATTTCATTTATAATTAATGATACCTCATGTTTTCAAATTATTAACACTGACATCATTGTAATATTTTCTCATATTTAAAAACTTCATCCAAACTTGTATTTAAATCCTTCTGAATCTGAATTATATTTCATTTTGATTTTTTACTTTTTCTCACTAGACTATTTAAAAGCTTTTTTATTTCAAAACAAGAAGTGTTTAAAAGAGTTTTTGTTTATTTCAAAAACAAGCATTTTTACTTATTACATATTCAATTTTTTGTATTTTCAAATTCAATAATTTCTCATTTTTTTATGATTCTGTTAGTTTTCTTTCTTCTTAGTAAGTTAAAATTTTAGTTTACTATTGTTAATGTTTTTCTTGTTTAATAATGAATATCATTAATTTTCCTTGGAGTTTAGCTCAACGTTCTGTTTTGAGATGCAATATCGTCATTTTTATTATTTATTTACCAAAAAGGACCATTTTGTTTGAATGTTTAATTCTATTGATGATCCCTGGAAGACAGAGGGGAAACAAACAAGGATAGCCTAGGCCCTGTGATTGCTCCAGATTATACCCCAGACTGCATGAACAGTGAAGCACAAGGAAGGGAAACCAAAACAAAGCCTTAAGTTCTCCAATTTGAGCAAATGGACTCTAGAATTGAGTAAGATCAGGAAAGTTAGAATTTGTGAGGCAGATTACCTGAGTGGAGACACCTCCGTGGAGAGCAGAGAGCTGTGCAGAGAAAGCATTCTGGAGTCTTGCAAAGGATCTCCTTTAGTCTTCAACACAATACTGATCAGCACGTGCATGTAAGAAAACTATGAGAAGACAAGGTAAGAACCACCAGATAGACAACAACTGATAGACTTGATCACCAGCAGAAGTGCACTGCAAGACATGCTAAAGGAAGTGCTTCAGAAAGAGGGAAAATGACACCAGGGCTCAGATCTCGGTTTATAAATACCACTCTCCAATCAAAGGTACCAGGGTTCCTTACATAGATGGCTGATTGTAGTATAGGATGAAGAAAGTAGAAGATGAACCTTGAACATCTTGTAGTATCAGAAACTGAGGAAGTACTCAAAACACAGAAGGATTTCATAGGAACACAGGAGCCAGCCTGAATAAAATTCCAAAGGGAAAAATTGGAATAATTCATGCAACACAATAATGTAGCACTAAGCTATAATCCAAAGTATAAAATAAATATACCTAAGTCCATGACTATTAGTTGACTAAATTAATAAATGGGAGGAAAGAGGCAAACTTTCCTTACAGAAGGATTGCAAATGACATAAAATTTTATATAATTTAAGGGTTGTCTTAGGAGTTGACACATAGTCTGTAAGGAACTTTGGGTCATTTATAATACCCCATGGTTAGAAAAGATTATGCCTACATCCAAGGGCCCATGACAAATCCATGATGTATGGATTTGCAAAGCTCCTTAGTTACCCAAGCTTAATGAAGCCAGGGAAAAAATAAAAATTATCCTTGCATTTCCTGGGCAGGAGGATGGGAAAATGACAGCTCACCTGCATCAGCCCTCCTCAGGGTATAATATCAAAGAACAGAAAAGGAAATCAGTGCAATATAATATTAAATGGCTTCCTATATGACTGTTTCCTTCAGTTCAACGTGAGTGTTGTGAGGTGGCTTTTCTTTGCACGAACAGCTTCCTGGAGACATCTCGGCAAGGCACCATCATAGGTGCCCCTCAAGGGTGGCTGAGAGAGTAACACCAACCTAACAATCAAAGATTATGCAATCTCTCCTGTGAATGGAGAAATAATTGGGAATATGTAAAACTACTGACAAGACTTTCTGACCATCTAACATTTAAAAAGAAGCCCTTGGAGCCACTGCTCTTAGAAACTATTGCAAAAATAAAAGAGTCTTCGTGACCCTGAGAAGTTAACAATGAACATGGAACAAGTTGCTGGGAATTATTACCATCGTTAGTGGCTGTGAGCAATGTGCAACTGTCAAGAGGCGCTGGATACCCACAGGAGCCCTCCTAGAACAGTGTGACCAAGTGTGTTGCCTGCTCAGGATCCTCAAAAAGTACTTCGAAGTCACCTCTAATTCAGAAAATCCAAAGTCACAACCTACCCTCAAACCAGCTACCCTGCCCCAAACTGGCTGTCTTCCAGTACTTCCCACCTCAATGACTGACAACAAATCAGTAACCTTCATAATTGTATCATCCCCAAACCCAGTGCACCAACACGTCCAGTTACTCTTATGTCCCGATAACTCTTAACTTTGTCACTTCTTGAAATCCTCTGTACTCCACCCTAATAAATGGCCATCATCTTTTTCTTGGACTAACTCCAAATGTTTTCCTAACTGATTTTCTTGCCATCCCAAGCTCTAAGCTTTAGACAAGGATTAGAAAATGCAAATAGAATAATATCACACCCCTTCTTAGGAACTATCAACATCTTCCCCTTCTTCGTGGAATTAAAACAAAAATGGTTAAAATCTCATGCAGAACTTTTCACATTCCAGATTTTGCTCATTATTCCAGATGGACTGGTAATACCTCAACATCACTGCCATCCCCTTCCAAGAATTTGCCTGGGATGGAGAGGAGAATCCGGGAACTGCATTTCTCAGAATTCTTTTCTCTGTTTAGAGTTTGTCAATGATGCACTCATGCAAAATTCTGAAAGCAGAAGAGAAGAAAGTTCTTTGTTCTCTTGAGGTATTGACAGTAGAAAGCACAGGTAGTCATGGAAGTCATAGCAGCTTCTAAAAAGCTCTTGAAAAGCACACTCTTTGCTGAAAGCCTTTAGAGCAGCTATCTTTTTCCTGCTCCTATGTAATGTTTTCCATAGCACTTCACTAGCAGTTCCTGACTTTCAGTGGTGGCATCTGTGATCTTTACATTTTCAGGTTTTCTAGGTGTTGTATGTGCCCCTATATTTCAGACTCATGATATACACAGAGTAATATCTGTTTCCCTGACCAAATCCTCACTGACACATTTTGATCTTGGAATTGGTTATAGGAGACTGAATTAGTCAGGGTCCTCTAGAGGGACAGAACTAATAGGATAGATGTATACATAAAGGGAGTTTATTAAGGAGTATTGACTCACACAATCACACAGTGAGGTCTCATAATAGGCCATCTGCAGGCTGAGGAGCAAGGAAGCCAGTCCAAGTCCCAAAGCTGAAGAATTTGGAGTCCGATGTTCAAGGGCAGGAAACCAGCGTGGGAGAAAGATCTAGGATGGGAGGCTAAACCAGTATAGTCTCTTCATGTTCTTCTGCCTACTTTTATTCTGGCCACACTGGCAGCTGATTAAATGGTGCACACCCAGATTGAGGGTGGGTCTGCCTCTCCCAGTCCACTGACTCAAATGTTAACCTCCTTTGGCAACATCCTCACAGACACACCCAAGAACAGTACTTTGCATGCTTCAATTCAATCAAGTTGACACTCAATATTAACCATCACAGAGACCAACCTTAAAGATGAGAATCTGGAATTAGTTTATAGATCTAATCAGACTTAAGGCACTAATTACTTCATTGCCAGTGGAACTTGGATGTCTTTGATTTCACCCAGAAGCAGATCCTGAGACAAGAATTTGAATGCAAGTAGCTAAACTGAGAGATGATCCCTGGGAATGCTTTAATAAAGTGGGAAAATGAGAGAGCCAGGAGAGGGAAGACACCTTAAATTCTTGATCAACACTTTGCTGAGCAACTGGAACTCAACAGTGCTGGACAACAGTGGTGCTGTCGACAAGGTATATGATCATACAGGGTAAGCCCAACTAAGGGATAAAGCAAGAGTTTCTAGCCACTAACTGCCAATCATTGTTGGTTGAAGGCTGCTTCCATGACTGTGGATCCTCCAGTCCATTTGTCTTGCCCAGCATTCAGGTTTAGCATGCTCCTGCATCAGGAAGAAAAATAGAAAAGCTCTTCAGCAGAGAACCAGAAATGATAACAATAAACAGCCTACAGCATATAGAAGAGAATGCCTAGGAAATATGAATGGAGCACCAAGATATGGTGTCTGCCCCAGTGAGACATGGGCAGTCCCTCACAGTAAGTAGTAAAAGAGCTGTTTGTATCATAACGTTTATTTGCTTGAAGTCAAATGCCTTTATAAGGCAAGGCTTTAGAAGTCAAAGTAGCTGTTGCAACAGATGTCACTTCTTGTAAGTACACTGGAGAACTTGGAGAAAGAAAATGACAAGTTCAAGGTTTTAATTCCCAGTTCAAGTCACAGAGTAGAGGATCATAGTGGTTCTTTGACTTCTCTAACAAATGCATTTTTGAATCTACATGATGAGGTTTGGGAAAACTAAAATTTGACCCTGTAGGTGGTTCAGTTACAAGGCAAACTGAATTCACAACGTTGGTGTGGTTCTTAATGTAAAGTTAAGAGATTGATGAAAAAAGAGTGGGATGTAATAATGGAAATGAGCATACTTTAAAGAATCCAATAACCTTAACCTCACCCTAGATTTTTCTGGGCTTCTGTTATCAACAAAAGCAGGTTCTTCTTCCCTCCTCTGTGTGAAATTATCAGCTTCCATTTCCTCGAAGACCATGTAATTACCATGCCTAGTGATTGCCTTGAAGGTTTATGCTGAACCCGTACCACCTCTTATTGTTTCCAGACTCGTGAGTATTCTTGAATTCTGGAAGATGCCAAGAGGCTCACCACAGAAATCTGACCTAAAAGGTTATACCATACATAACAATTCAATGTCATGATTTTTCCAATTTATATTGGTAGATACTTAGAGAATATGCATGAAAGTGGATTCTGAAGGTATCAGACCTGGGAGAAATGACTTTTATTTTTTGCTAGACTTAGATGAATTTATTGTAAACATTGAACAGAGATTATGGATATAGAGTGTTAGTTCAAAGTATTGTGAGTAGCTTTAAAAGTTTCCATGATTGGTTGACTGAAATCTAATCCAACAGTGCATTAAATAAAAGTGAGATGCTAGAACTTCCTTGGTATGCTATGTATGAAGGAATCTGAGCAATTAGGGAAATAAGAAGACTGGGGTGGATTTCTCATGTGTTAGTGCTTCCCTATCTTTTATGTGTCCCAAGAGGATTCAGAGGGCACTCTTCTCACAAAGCCTTAAAGAAATGCATTGGTAGAGAGGTCACTAGCATCCTGAAAGGTTCTATAGTGGCTGTTCCCTGCATACCAGAGATTAGAGTGGGAAATGCCACAATTAAAAAGGGCCTCCTGGAATTCAAGGGGGATGATGCAATCCCAGAGGGAGAAAAATAAAGTAGTATATTTTGCCTTTATAAGTCTTAGGTGTGCTAAGAAGAGTTAACTCTATAATTTAGTGCTTAAGTTTCAGGATATCAAATGTGCATTGTAGCAGAGCTAGCAGAGAAATGAGTATCACCAAAGATCAGGTAGGCGTCAGTACTGCAGGGGGTTGCAAAACCAGAAAACCACTGAAAATACTGGAATGCACAGAGCTTTTTTGGCAATGGTTAATATTTCACAAAGTCACTAAGGCTGAAGTTGATGTGCAGTCTACTACAGAGTTACAGGATATGCATAAGCAAATGAATCTAAAGCTCATGGTTTCGTGACTCAAATCATCAAAATAAAGAGTCATGCCTTTCACCCAATTCCCAGACCCTAGATGGAGCCTCTTGAATGAAGGGGAAGATGAATTCCCTTGGATAATTATTTGCTTTACTGCCTAACATATATACTGGCAGTCTTCCTCCTACAGCCAAGAGGCAGAAAATGAAATGATGTGAAAATTCTGATGCTGCCTACTTGGTGAATTTTCCAGGGGTCCGTTGATCTGACACATGCCCAGACATCCCCACCAAGGTGAGGAATAAGTTGCTGTACCTCGTAAAATCTACCACTAAGAAAGAGGCACAGTCTTTCGGTTTGTGAAGGGAATGTAGAACTCCCTTGGGTATGCTACTGCTTGAATTTACTTATGAGCAATCTATAAGCTTACAAGTTGTAAGTGGGGCTCATAGCTAGAGACAGTTCTTCACCAGATCCATTCTCTGTAAAGCTGCTTTGACATTTGGTTCATATATTCCAGCAGATCCAATCCACATTCATGTTTGAAATCACCATGGCACATAAAAATGCTGTATAAAGACCCTTGGAGGTTGACATTTTAGAGGAAAGAGAGCATCAACATTGCACTAGAAAATTTCAGAATGTCAAAGACACATAAATTCTGCAACATTCAAGGTAGTTAGAAAGATTTTAAACTAGACCCCAGCCTTCCAAACTGGGAGAGTATTGCTGAGGGGAAAGGGCTAGGTGAGTCTATTTTTTTCTTCACAATGTTATAGGCCTCTAGATCTCAAATTGCAGTCCTTAGAGATTCAGAAAGGAGTCAGGAGTGTACAGTAGTAGAATAAAAAGAAAAACATAAATATGCCAATAGGAGACAAGTGTTTAATAATTTTTTAAAGGACTATTGGTTGCTTCTACTTTTTTAGGTACATAGCAGATAATTTTCAGAGATCATTCCCCAAATCTGACAAAAAGAGTTTCCAATCTGAAATACTGTTTAAGTAAGAATAAAGAAAATACAATATACTCCTAACTTAATAGTATAAAATCATATATATAAAACCATATACATATGGCCAACCAACCCCAGCTTTTGTGTTTCTACAACCCAAACCTTGAAAATCATATTCTCTCCAAAACTGAGAACTGATTCGTTAGATTATGATCACGATTTCACAACTCCAGTCAAGGGAAAAGAAAAAGCCCTATTTATTCTAGATGACTCTCTAAAGAACTTAATTGGAATGCCTCAGCTACTAGCTTTTCTCTTCTGATTCACCCAGATTTCTCCAATGACTAATGTTTCGATGATAGTTATTCTAAATAATGAGTTTAGTCACCGTCTCACAAAGTTCTCATCAAGGAAAACAAGCTCTAATGATACAGTAAGTGCATGATAATTGAACTCCAACTCTTGGCAATGCAAAATTGCTACAAGGCTTGGTTTTCATTTTTGTTTCTGTCACTCAAAGCGTAACTGTGCTAGGTTATGGGTGGAAACGGGAAGACAGTGCTGCACGAACAGGCACTGAGGATATAGCTTGCGGGAAAAGCACGTGAATTGATACAGGTTCCCGGTAATAGCTGAATAGGAAGTCTCATAAATTAGAGAAAGACAGAAGCCATGGGTCCTGAGAAAGAGGCAGGCCGGAGGCATCCGGGGACCTTCCCCAATCTGCAGACTGTCAGGACTTAAAGAAAAGCAGGAAAGCAGGGGTAGAAGAAGGTTGGAGTGTCAAGCAACGATAAGTAACCAGTCAGTCAAACTGCTGAGAGCCCAGGGACAAAGCACGCAAAAGTCACGATTCTGAACAGCAGCAGCAGCAGCAAGGGCAGAATCCAGTTCAGAGGCAGCTGTCTCTGTTTCCCTCTCACCCTGGAGAGCCACTTCTGAGTGGACCCCACCTGCAGGCTGCAAGAGATGATAACAGAGAACAGCTGGCAGCATAACGAATGTGAGTGTGGGGAGCGGATACAATTCTCTGGCAAGGAATCATTTCCCTAAAATGCAGAGCTTCCTTGTAACATTATCCTCAAGGTCCACATTCTTGGTCCATGCCACAGACAAGACCATGTTATCAAGAACACCTTTGTGCCTGCCTCCCAGAACTCAAAACCTCCTTGGAGGAAGTCCAAGACGGACCAGTGCTCATTTCTAGCCCTGCGGATTTCATGTTATGGTGTAGTTCCGCCCTATAAATATGGAATTCTCAGCGAAACCATATGCGATCACATGGCAGCGTGTGCATGACACAAAAGCTGTGTTTATCTGACGTGAACAACGTGGGGAAAATGACAATCCCGTCTGCCACCTGGGTATGAGTTCCAAGAAGAAAAACATGTGTATGTTTGGAATTACGTGGAGACGATCTGAATGATCGACTCCTTTTCACTTCAGTACATAACCTAGATGTAACCTTAAGCTAAGACAGGGAAATTCGTGTTTAGAAAGGGATTATTCTCAAAAGCCTCTAAATCATTAATCTGGCCAGGTGCGGTGGCTCAAGCCAGTAATCTCAGCACTTTGGGAGGCCGAGGTGGGCAGATCAACTGAGGTCGGGAGTTGGACACCAGCCTGACCAACATGGAGAAACCCCATCTCTACTAAATATACAAAAAATTAGCCCGGTGTGGTGGCGCACACCTATATTCCCAGCTACTTGGGAGGTTGAGGTAGCAGAATCGCTTGAACCTGGGATGTGTAAGTTGCAGTGAGCCAAGATTGTGCCATTGCACTCCAGCCTGGGCAACAACAGTGAAACTCCATCTCAAAAAAATAATCATAGTAATAATAATTAATCTACTGTAATTGGGGTGGGAAAAAGCTTAATTCTATACTGAGAGAAGAAGGGGTTTTGTATGCCTTCACCTGGCCTTGGGTTTCCTCTGCTCATCAACTCTTCATCAAATAGTATTGGTCATGATAGACGAATGCATGCTAAAAACATATCTTGCCTTGAACAGATTCTATTCGATCATCCTTCTAACCCAAGCTAGCTTAAAGAGATTTGGGAGAAGGAAGTGGGAAAGGGTGGTGAAACCTGGACAATCATGGATGTTAGTAAAAATGAAACCATCCCAAGATGCTGCATCAAGAGTCTTCAGTCAGAGACAATGCACCTTTTATGCTCATATAAGTCCAATGATTTGATTTGTTGAAACTGTTCCCACCTGTATACCCTTTAGACTGCAAACTTCATATCGGCATTTGTCACTACCCCCAAAACAAAAACATTCTCTAAAACCTCATTAAACTGATTACATTTGAATAGTCACCGTCTTTGTAATGCACAATCAAAACTATGGCTTTATCCCAATTTGTTTGCAGCTATCAAGACTTGTGATGTATACCCAGAACAATTGCCAACATTGTTGTCAAGAACGTATTGTCACCAAGAAAGTATTACAAAGTGTCCAGTCAGGGGCATGCCAACCGAAAAAGGAATTTCCCAGGACTGCCCCTGAGCACAAAACTTGTCCTCAATATTGAATTTAATTCATACAAATTTCCATATGACAGCTGCTAAATCCTTACAAGTATGCTGTCATGGCCCAGGGTTTTAGCAAAGTTCTAATCACCTGACTTGAGCCTTCCTCGCCTATCAGGTTTACAGTGTAGCTTTATCTATGGCAGGCAACCTTGTATAAAATAAAGGAAGTACTTAGAATATATGACTTCCAGGAGAAAACAACTAGAAAATTAGTTTTCCTAAAATAATTCTATTTTCGGGTTGAGTATTTTCTTAAATTATATACAATACAGATAGCATGCTTCTCTGAGATACAGATTAAACTAGGCATTTTCCAAACAGCATCAGCAGGGAACCCAGTCAGTGGAAGGAAGGTTTTGCAGCCTTCAGTGGCCTCACAGGCTATTTGGAAATCAGTAGAGCACTGGATGCCCTGTGTAGCTGTGGTTGCTATAGGGATGGACTCCTGAGAGTATTCCATCTGCTACAAGAGGGACAGCTTGGAAACCCCTCACAGGTCTTTAGAAGAAATGAAGCAAACAAATACTCATTTGGTTGGGAAGGCCAGTTTGACTAAGTAGCTATTTCAACGGATTTCAAGCACATGCATACCACAAATCTTTTGTTCATGTGGAAAAATCTTAAATTTCAAAATTAGTTGCAAAAATAATCCAAATTTCAGTCACTTTAAACATGTGCATGTTATCCCAGTACAACATGTTGCAACTTCTTCATGTTTAATTTAGCAAATTCGCTTTTATTTAAATGTTTAATCCACATTTTCCAGAAAAATTAATATTAGCTTATAAACAAAATTAAGGGCTCATTTAACAGGCTTATTTTTGGAAACACAACAAAAGCAGACTTGAATGATAGGTAGATATGAAATGTGGGGGTCTCACCTATGCCAGAAAAAAAAAATCAAAGTTCACTGTAACTATCTTTTTACAATTGTCCCTCACTACTAACCAGAAAGATTGAGAGATAACCTGGACATAGGTTAATGTTATTTTGAAACTCACACATCAGTTCAAACTTAAAGAATTAAATAAGATCCAATGTGATGCATTTTGAAAAAGAAGAAAATTTTCTGTTTCTTAACCAAAATGAAAACAAATCTCCTAAACTAGCCTGTTGGATAATGATGTTTTGAAAATTAGAAAATATTTGAAGATAGGAGTGGGAGGGTTCACTCCAGTGTGATTTTACAGACCTGTTAAAATAAGATTTTGCCTACTTATTTGGTGGTGAAAGTTTAACGGCTGCTGACTAATGCAGTTTTCATTCTATATACATTTCAAATTACATGATGTAGCTAAGGCACCAGAACCTGGTTTGGATAAGCTGGATTCTTGACAAGTTTCCTAAGGAAAGGGTGTATCTGAATGAAAAGCAACTTTTTAGGAGTTGTCTCTTGAGCAGCCTAACTATTCAAACATATGACTACAACACTTAAATGTTGTAGAATCCTGTTACTCAAAAAAATTCCTCCATATGTCTTCCCTAACAAACCTGTCCCTAGCAAAATGATCCTGTGGCTGAGGGATTGAAGCGGCATGTGGGGAAGCGTGTCTACAGCATAACATTTTTGTTAAATCAAAGAAAAGACGAAATAGAAGAGAGATAAATTTCCATATAAAACTGATAACCCAATCAGACAGCAGCTCACTAATCCCTGCACTTCCTCAGGGGGAACTGTGTCCTCTCCTTCTACTGCAGCTCACGTTGGGGGCTCCACCTTTGCCATTGCTTTCATGCCCACACCTTCCCCAGCTCCTGACCACCATTGAATTTAGCCATCATCCTTCTCACTTTCTCATGGTCTTCTCATGTTTTCTAATTTCTGCTAAGTTGTTAATGCTCAATAGTGATATTCCTATATCATTTCTCCCATTTGATATATTTGAAGGTTTGACCAGAAGCCTTACCTTTTATGTGCTAATAACTAACAAACATGATATATTCAAGGCATCATGCAGAAGAGACTGAGAGGAACTGTGGACCTAGGCAAGAGAGCAAGAAACATTTTCAGTCTCTCAAATTTTGCCACATGTAAGGTGATCTGTTGCACGTCAATGCAGGATTAGATCTTTGCTTACCTTGCATATACAATGTATAATTAACATATTAAACAGTAATTTATAGACTGAGTCATTTTAGAATCATTTAAGAAATATTTCCTATGCAGATTTAACTATGTATTTTACACTTTCCATTTTATATTTTTCATTCTCTGAAAATTCACAATCCACTTATGACTTAATGGAGTTTAAATATTTAATGGGTAAGGAAATCAGAAAGACAAGGCTTAAGATAAACAGAGACTGGCAAGAGATGGCCAAGTCATTGGTTTGACAGCTTTGCAGATATGGAAGGGAGAGATTAAAGAAAGAGAAAATAGGCTAACTAGGAAGCAAATGAAGAAACAGACTTTGTGAGATTTTGTTTTGAACAGATATATTTACCCTCTTTAAAAGTCAGAAGAACAACAGCAAAACAACCTTAAAAGAGGCTTGACACACCAAAGCAGATTAAGCAGAAATTCAGCTGTCACCAGTTCCTAGAATCAGAGTTAAAGCTAGGTGACCAGCTGGATATAAAACCTTCCACAGGGCTGGGCTCAGTGGTGCGTGCTGATAATCTCAACACTTTGGGAGGCCCAGGTGGGAGGATCACTTGAGCCCAGGAGTTCATGACAAGCCTGGGCAACATAGCGAAACCTCATCTCTCTCTCTCTCCCTCATATATATATATTTATATTTAT